>NC_080176.1:13366110-13567055 GCF_950295315.1 Erinaceus europaeus | reverse complement strand
AAAGGTGGGGCATAGAACGTTGCTGGGTGTGTGTGAGTGTGGAACTGTGCTTTGTAATCTTGTCATCTTGTAAACCAATATTAATTAGTTAACAAAAAATATAAATAAATAAAATTTAAAAATAAAAGCCAGTGGTCCTTTAAATGCCCATGTGACCTGGCCATCCATCACCTTTCTGGTCTCTGTTCTTTCCCCTCCATCCAGCCCCTGCTACACTTCTCCAATCACACTGATCTCCTTCATGTTCCTCAAATAAGTCAGCCACCCCAGGGCCTTTGCACTTCCTGTTTCCTCTTTCTCCAGCTAGTGACTTGATTTATTTCCTCACCTTCTTCTTCAGGGCTTTGTTCCAGTCCTCTCTTCACAATGAGGTTTGTGCTGACCATCCTGTTTAAAATTCCCAGAGTCCATTGCCTCACCACAATCGCAGTTCTGTTTTCACGCTTCTACTTTTCCATTTTTTTGCCCAGAACAGATCATTACCTTCTACACTATGCTTATTTGTGCTTTTATTGATTTATTTGCTTGATTTATACCTACTCTTTATTGCCCACCTCCCCTTCCTAGAATTAAGGGCCAGTATTATACACTGTAAATCAGCACTTGAAACAGGAATGAGGTCTACAGCCTACCACTCTAAGCACATTCGATCTTGTCTGAAACAGGAATGTAAAATGGTGCAGCCTGTGAAAGAATACATTTTGGTGAATTCCATAATAAGCGAAGCATAGAATTACCCTCTAACCCAGAAATCTCATAGCCCACAGAACTGAGAACAGATACTCAAATAAATGGTACATGAATGTTCATAGAAGCACTGTCCGCAATAGCCCAAAGGGTGGAAACAATTCAAATGTCCATCAAAATCCACTGGACAAAAAAAAAATGTGTGTATGCATAAAGTAGGATACTATCCATCCATTCAAATAAAAAGTATTGAGGGTGGGGGTAGATAGCATAATGGTTATGCAAAAAGACTCTCATGCCTGAGGCTCCAAAGTCCCAGGTTCAATCCCCCGCACTACCATAAGCCAGAGCTGAGCAGTGCTCTAGTTAAAAAAAATAATTTTAAAAAAATGACACACATTACAGTGTAGACAAACTTTGAAAATAGTAATGCTAAGTGTAATAAGCCAAGCACAAAAGGTCTCATCTTGATCCCTGTGATTCCACCTAAATATATGAAACAAACAGAGCAAGAACATGGGGGGTGAGCAGTGAGGAGTTGAGTGAGTGAATATGGACTTTAAGTTTAGGGTGACGAAATGCTTTGGAACAGGGTGGCTAAATAACACTGTGAGTGTACTAAATGTCACTGATCCCCCCCCCCCTCCACCCCCGAGAGCACTGCTCAGCTCTGGCTTTATGGTAGTGCAAAGGGATTGAACCTGGGGTCTCGGAGATCCAGGCCTGAGAGTCTTTTTTGCATAACCATTACGCTATCTCCCCCAAAATGTCACTGATTTGGTTCACTTCAGGTGATTTGCTTGGGACCTGTGAGATGGCTCGTCAGGTAGAGCAGATGCTCTCAGGGGCTGCGCTTTCCTCTGTGTTTCCATCTCTGTCTCTCTAGCTGAAAAACAAAGATGGGAGGTAGGCTTGCAACTGTAAAGCCCCAGTGGGATGGAGAGGAGAGAGGAAGATGAGAGGGAAGGAAGGAGAAAGAAAGAGAGGGAGGGAGGAAGGCAGGCCTTTTTCTAAAAGATAGACCAAGAAGTCACTCAGCAACAATTCATATTTGCAAGGTCATGGCTGCATTCATCCAGCACTGCATACACAAATCAGTCAAATAAAATTATTTAATTTTTGTTGGGTGAATTTCACTTCTATTAAAAAAAACAAACTGGAATTGGCGTATTGCACCAAAGTAAAAGACTCTGGGGTGGGTGGGTGGGGAGAATACAGATCCAAGAAGGATGACAGAGGACCTAGTGGGGGTTGTATTGTTATATGGAAAACTGGGAAATGTGCAAACTACTGTATTTACTGTCAAATGTAAAACATTAATTTCCCAATAAAGAAATTAAAAAAAAAAAAAAAAAAGGAACACTTTGGGGCCTGGGTGGCATAAGGACCCAACCTGTGCAAGGA
This sequence comes from Erinaceus europaeus, assembly GCF_950295315.1. Classification (NCBI taxonomy): domain Eukaryota; kingdom Metazoa; phylum Chordata; class Mammalia; order Eulipotyphla; family Erinaceidae; genus Erinaceus; species Erinaceus europaeus. The sequence goes on along the minus strand of NC_080176.1, from coordinate 13,564,964 downwards.
TCTGGGTTCGAGCCCCTGGCTCCCCACCTGCATGGGGGGGTCACTTCACAAGCAAGTGAAGCAGGTCTGCAGGTGTCTATCTCTCTCCCTTTCTATCTTCCACTCCCTTCTCAATTTTTCTCTGCCCCCCCAACAAAAAAAAGAAAAAACGGACAAAGGAGCAGTGAATTCATAGTGCAGGCACCAAGCCCCAGCAATAACCCTGGAGGGAATAAAAATATATAAATAATAATAATAATAAAGAGGAACACCTCAGAAACAGAATCTCAGTAAATACTTGCCAAATGAATGACTATATGAGTGAGCATGGCCCTAAAGACAGCTGTCAAAGTAGCCCAAGGGGAAACACTGCTGAAAAACCTGTGGCCTTTTATCAACCACATTTAAACCCCCCAGTTGAGAGGGTGAGTAGCCTTGGACCTGGGGGCCCAGTGGTCATGCTCTGCGGGCTCAGCAGAGCTCTGTGACTCTGCTCCTGGAGAAGAGACTGGCCCTGGGGTGGGGGTGGGGGGGCAGAGAGGGAGGAATCTTCCTGTCTCGGAATTTGCAGAACCTACCACGTGTCTTCCTCCATCACAGGAGGCATTTGAGTGCTGGAGAGAAGGTGGCTGGTGGGAGTGCACCCCATCTGCCTGTGGAAAGGCAGGGACATTATCTGTGTAAACACTCCCCCCTCAGGAAGTCTGGAGGCCTCACTCTCACTGTGACCCCAGCCTCTGGGAGGGAGGGGACTTGCTGCCAGACTGGAACTAAATTAAAAATAAAGCCTGCCTTATTAAATTCATAATTATCTGGGAGCTGTGAAATCTCATTTTAAACCTCCGGCTCCTTTCTTTTGTCCGGGGTACAAGCTGCCCACTTCCGAAACCCTATTTTGCTTTATGGACAATTTCTTTTTAGCATTCTGAGCATTTAACCTTGAAAAATAGTGTTGTTTTGCTGCTGCATTTTCTGATTGTTAGTCTCCAGGCATCTCCGTGGCATCTTTATAAATCTGCAGGAGCTGGTAAATATTTCTTGCCAACCAGCAGCTGAAATCTGAAAATACCAGCTCACTCTTTAGCTGTCAGGCAATTAATGTAATTCAAAGGAAATGAAAGGTATGGGCAACTGGGACTGCTTTTAATAACAGGAGGGTTCCTGACTCAGGCTTAGAAAGGCAGGAGAGGAGAATCAATAAAAGGCGAACAGAGAGGGTAGAAGAGGGCATGAAATTCTCCAGAAAAATCTTGTCAGCATCCTGGCAGAGCCGCTAATCTGTGCCAAGAGAAGCAGATAGATGCAAGGCCCCTGATGATCATGACTCAGAAGAGGACCAGCCTTCAAGGCCTCGCCCACAGAACCCACGAATCTATCAGGTGCCTCTGTGTAACCAGGAAAGAGGTGCCCCATCTGGAGAGGTGACCTAGAGCACGGCAGCCTCGTTGCCTGATGCAGCTGTGGGCACAAAAGGTGATTAGGGAAGAACTAGATCCTAGCCCTGTTCTCTCAAACTCCTTCCTATAGCCGGGGGCATCTGTGCAATACACAGACTGTGCAACTGCACGTGGCAGCCCGTGCAGATCACTTCCGTCTCCCTGCCTCCTACTGGTTTCCCACTCTCCCCTGCTAAGTCAAGAACCCACCTTGTTAGCTTTGGTTCCGAAGACCAGAGAAGTGTAACAGGGTATAAAGCCACGTGAAGGAGACTGCTAGAGCACCTGCCTTGCCACACTTGCACCTCGCATGGGCATAGCTTCAATGTGTTGGCACCTCTCCCTCACTCTCTAGCTGAAAAAGTCAGCCATAGCAGTGAAACTGCACCCTAGAGGTACAAAGGAAAAAAAAAAAAGAGAGAGAGAGAGAAGTTAGACTGTTGAGCAGAAGGAGGGAGGGCTCACTCATGTGGTATCGCTGCTTCTTTTCTCAAACAACTCTCAACGGGCTGGCAGAGGCCAGAGTCACACCTCCGTTTCTGTGAGAAATAGACCAAGTCACCAAGAAGTGACATTTCCAGTCCAAAGAAGGGTAATTCTCTCAGCGTCTCTACATCTCACACATTGCTGGCAGGGCAGCAAGGGTGCCCACCCCGGGCTGCTGTGTGAACGCTGCCCTCTGGGGGTATGGAAGATGGGAGACCTGAGCCTCTGTGTCTGGGGTGCCCAGAGACCACCCTGAGGTGCATGCTGTAACCTTCCTCCCAAGGAAACATGGGTTTTCAAATACCAATCCACCGAGATTCATAACAAATCAAATGTATTTTATATGCCAGCAGATATTCAGATAATCAAAAAGTCCACTTAGTGTAACATTTTTAAAACTCCCGATACCTAGGAATAAATCTAGCAAAATATATATAAAATTGGTACATGGTGAACTCTAAAATTTCATTGATAAAAGTGTTTAACAAGCGGAAGGATAAATGGGGTTGAAGAACTCCCTCGGGTAGTAATGTCAGTTCTCTGCACACGGATCTATAGAGTTAACACAATTCCAATTGAACTGTCAGGTAGTGTTTTTATGGAAATTGAGAAGCTGATTCTGAAATTCTTATGTAAATGGAAAAGCTTAAGACAACCCAAAATAAGTCTAAAAAACAACAAATAAAAAAGCACTTTCTATCAGGTATTAAGTCATATCATAATGATATGAGTAATGTTAGCATTAAGATAAACAAAGGGGGAGGCGTGGCTTAGGGAGTAGCTGCAATTAGAACTTCGCTCTCCCCAATACACAACAAGAGACCGAATTGGACACGTAATCTACAGCCTCAGGTGGGTGTCAGTGCGCACGGTTGGGGAAACCCGAGTGGGTTGGAAGACATGGTCGGTCGAAACCAGAGCTCTGGGTTGACAATGCTCAGCACCGACCCACGCCATCTTGGGCAGTAATGCAGTTAGCAGACTCCCCTGAAGAAAAGAACTTGGAGCATAAAACCTCTCAATCTTTGACTCAGGGTTCTGTTCGCTTTTGTTTTTTCTCAGTCTGAGTTTAAGACAAAGACAAAAATCAGCCCACAAGGTAGCCCAAAATACCCCTCCCCCAACCCACCACCGCAGATTCAAGTAAGTGGAAAGCAAAGCCCACAACAGCACCACCTGCTGGCCAACATAACCAACACCATGCATGCAAAAGCAAAGAGGCAGAAAGTTAAATAGCATGTCACATGAAACAGAGAAAAGTAAATCAGATGCAATCCAAGAAATTCCAGATACAGAGAGTCTATCAGAGACAGACTACAGAAATCTTATGAGAACTTTACAAGAATATAAGCAAGAGTTGAAAGAGCATTTTTCTTTGGAATTTGATAAGAAGCTACAAAGTGTGAAAGAAGAAGTCAAAGCAGAGTTTACTGAGCAGTTAAACAGCATGGAGGGAAAAATTCAGACAGAACTGCAAGGACTGAAAGGCATCTTTAGTGCAGTTCAGTCACAGGTAGAAAGCTTAGGTAATAGACTCACACATGCAGAAGGAAGAGTTTCCAATCTAGAAGACACAATTAGCCCACTCTTTCAATTCAAAGATGAGGGAGAGGAAAGGTTTAGAAAGAATGAAGTTACTCTCTGTCAAATTGCAGACTCCATAAAAAGGTCAAATATACGAGTTATAGGGATACCTGAGGAAGCAGACCAGGTCAAAGGTCCAGAGGTAATTTTCAGAGAAATTTTAGATGAAAATTTCCCTCACCTAGGCAATCCTCAGAATATACCTACTTTGGAGGCATACTATAATGATGACTCTTTAGTCACTAACAGGCCACCCCATCAGCTGGGTCCCTATTCAGGGAGTCCTGAGATTCCCAAACAGCCATGATGTGCCTAGACCTCAAATAAATCCCTTTCTCCATTGTTACCAGTCATCTCTATCAGGAACAACAAAATAGAGCCCTTTGTGGGCCCCACATAGGACCTTTCCCTCAACTTGGATCAACAACTGTAGAGAATGTTCTTCGGGGGATGGGCAACATACTCTATGCTACACCTGAGGAAGATGGGTCGATATTGGAGCAGTTTGGAATGTTCCTACTCATAACCACAGAATGTGAGCTCAGATCTACAGGGATGCAGAGGTCACATAGGCTCCTAAGCTGAATATGGGTCCCAGACCAAATCAAATTGATGGGGTTTACAGTCAACAATACTTATATCCCTTCCCCACATTAGGGAGCTACTCTTCCCTGATCCAGCTTTCTATCCCTTTTCCAGCCATAACATCACCTCCCCCGACAATAACTTGGATCCACCTGCATATCAGATTTCAGGCTCAGGCAAAAAAATTTAAAAAAAAAACACTAGTATAGCTACAGGCCCTTTGAAATATAACTAAAATATGTCTACTAGCTATCTACAAAATGGAGAACCGGCCAACACTTCATCTGCACTATTCCATCCTTTGGGTCCATGATTGGTCAACAATTTGTTTGGCTTTGTATGTTAACTCTCTTTTTAGCCACCAGGTTCCAGATGCTAGCATGATGCCAACCAGACATCCCTGGACAGACAACCCCACCAATGTGTCCTGGAGCTCTGCTTCCCCAGAGCCCCATCCCACTAGGGAAAGAGAGAGGCAGGCTGGGAGTTAGGATCAACCAGTCAATGCCCATGTTCAGCAGGGAAGCAATTAAAGAAGCCAGACCTTCCACCTTCTGCATCCCACAATGACCTTGGGTCCATACTCCCAAAGGGATAAATAATAGGAAAGCTATCAGGGAAGGGGATGGGATACAGAGATCTAGTGGTGTATTTGTGTGGAGTTGTACGCCTCTTATCCTATGACTTTGTTAATGTCTCCTTTTTTTAATAAATTTTTTAAAATCACATGATTCTATCAATTGATGCAGAAAAAGCTTTGAACAAGTTATAGCACCCATTTATGATAAAGACCCTCAAGAAACTGGGAGTGGAAAGAAATTTCCTTAACAAAATAAAGGCTATGTATGATAAACCCACAGATAACATCATAGTCAATTGGGAAAAATTGAAAGCTTTTCCCCTAAAATCAGGAACTAGACAAGGGTGCCCAGTCTCACCATTTTTATTAAACGTAGTCCTAGAAACCCTTGCCATAGCAATCAGACAAGAAAGATATATCAAAGGAATACAAATTGGAAAGGATGAAGTTAAATGCTCATTATTTACAGATGATATGTTGATGTACCTATAATGCCCCAGAAACTCTGCCAAGAAACTACCAGAAATCATCAATAAATTCAGTATAGTAGCAGGCTACAAAATTAATACCCGTAAATCCGTGGCATTTCTTTATGCAAAAGTTAGGTCAGAAGAAATGAAACTGAAGGAAGCAATACCATTCACAATTGAGCCCAAGAAGATAGGAATAAATCTAACAAAGGATGTAAAGGATCTTTTTAAGGAAAACTGTAAGACACTGTTAAAAGAAATAGAGGATGACACAAAGAAATAGAAGAACATCCCCTGTTCATGGATTGGGAGAACAAAAATCATTAAGATAGCAATTTTGCCAAAAGCAACTTATAGATTCAGTGCAATCCCTATTAAAATCCCAATGATGGACTTCCAGAGGCAGGGCTACGAGCAGCAGCAGATCAGTTTCTCTCCTCTCCTCTCCTCTCCTCTCCTCTCCCGGATCAACTAGGAATACCAAAGGAGACCACCTGGGACTGAAACAAGACAGGACTAGAACGACTACAGGAACCCACCAAATCACCGGTGAGTGCAAACACACATGGCTGGTGACAGAGAGGAGCCTAGAGAGAGACTTAAGTGGCTGGTAATAGTCCGACGGTTAACCAGTTGAGACACCTCCTCCAGTCTGTTCCACCAACAAGGGGACAGCTGAAGGGAGGAGAGGACTCCCTGGAGACTCACCAAGTGCAACTGAGTCTCCATTGCTACTGCCCTCAGAATCTGGAGCAGCGGCAGGGAGGGACACCTGGGGACAGAGATCTAACCAGGAAACTCAGGAGAAGACCTATACCTCGGTGGCATCAGCATCGCTGTGGGGCTGTGAAAGTCTCTTTGCATAACCACTGGACTATCTCTGCCACACCCTGCTTTATCTCTTGGTCAGGAGTCAGTGATTAAGCTAAGAAGCCTGCTTATAGTTTAGAAGCCCAGGCTCCCATAGCCTACAGAGAGGAGAAAAAAAAAAAAAAGACGCTTTTAAATCACTGAGCTCCAACTCACAGATTAGAAGACTATTGAAACAACTGTTAAATTCCATCACTGTGAACCCTTTAATTACCTTACTTAGACACAAGTCAATCCAGGAAATAGTGATCAGTAATTTGAAAAGTACTAAGAGAGGTAACTTATAACGTAATATATAAAATGGGTAAACCAACAAGAAGAAATATTGGAGAAACTAACCAGGATAACAGTCCAGCTAAAAGCCCCCCTAAGGGTGAAGCACAAAATAACGAGTTCAACATCCAAATATTAGCTAAGGGAATAATCACAGGAGTAAAGAGTTTGAAAGAATTGTAGTCAGAAATACAGGAACAAAAATGAGACTCTGAAAGAAAACACTATCTCAAGGTTATTAGAGAGCTGAAAGCTGAAATAGCTGAGCTAAGAACACAACTAGCTGAACAAGCTAAAACAGTATCAGAACAGGGAAACAAAAGATGAACTCCAGAAAACAGTAGAGGGCAGAGAGAATAGAATCAATGAGGTTGAAGACAGAATTAGCAAGATCAAGGACGAATTAGAGACAACTAAAAAAGAAGTAAGAGATCTCAAAAAGAGATTAAGAGATGCTGAAAACAACAACAGAGACCTATGGGATGACTTCAAAAGAAACAATAGGAAGAAAGAGAGGAAGAAAGAGAGGGAGAGGAAGAAAGCATTCTTCAGGCCATAATAGCTGAAAACTTGTCTAATCTAGACAACATCAAAGACATAAAGATTCAAGAAGCCCAGAGGGTCCCAAACAGAATTAACTCAGACTTAAAGATACCAAGACACATCATTTTTAAAACGGAAAGGAATAAGGATAAAGAAAGGATCCTGAAGGCTGCAAGAGAAAAACAAAAAGTCACCTACAGAGGAAAACCCAAAAGATTAGCAGCAGACTTCTCCACACAAACACTACAGGCCAGAAGAGAATGGCAAGATATCTACCGAGTTCTCAATGAGAAAGGCTTTCAACCAAGAATACTATATCCTGCAAGACTGTCATTCAGACTAGATGGAGGCATCAAAACCTTCTCAGACAAGCAACAGTTGAAGGAATCAACTATCACGAAGCCTGTCCTGAAAGAAGTTCTGAAAGGTCTTCTATAAACAGTCAGATGACAATAAATAGGCCATCTATCAGAACACTCTAAAACTCTACAAGAATGGCGTTAAAATATCTTCAATTTTTGATATCAATAAATGTGAATGGCCTGAATTCACCTATTAAAAGACACAGAGTAGGAAGATGGATCAGAAAATACAACCCAACAATATGCTGTCTACAGGAAACCCACCTAACTCAACAAGACAAACACAGAAAGTAAAAGGATGGAAAACTATCAGACAAGCCAATGGCCCACAAAAAAGGGCAGGAACAGCTATTCTCATATCTGACATGATAGACTTTAAAATAAGTAGGATTAAAAAAGATAGGAATGGACACTACTTAATGCTCAGAGGATCAGTCAATCAAGAGGACTTAACAATCATTAACATCTATGCACCCAATAAGAAGCCATCTAAAAATATCAAACGTCTACTGAAAGAGCTACACCAATATATTAATAGCAACACAGTCATAGTAGGGGACTTCAACACCCCATTCTCTCAACTTGACAGATCATCCAGGAATAAAATCAATAAAGACATAAAGGAGCTAAATGAAGAGACAGATAAACTAGAACTATTAGACATTTTCAGAGTCATTCATTCCAAGAAACTGGAATACAAATTTTACTCAAATCCACATGGGTCATTCTCAAGGATAGACCATATGTTAGGCCACAAAGACAGCATCAGCCAATTCAAGAGCACTGAAATCATCCCAAGCATCTTCTCAGACCACAGTGGAATTAAACTAACACTTAACAATCAACAGAAGACTAGTAACAGTCCCAAAATGTGGAAGCTCAACAATACACTACTTAACAACTAATGGGTCAAAGAGGAAATCAAGGAAGAAATCAAAATGTTTCGAGACTTCAATGAAAATGAAGACACAAGTTATCAAAATATTTGGGACACAGCTAAGGCAGTACTGAGAGGGAAGTTCATAGTTATAAAAGCACACATTAGGAAACAAGAACAGGCACAAATAAATAGCCTGACTGCACAACTTAAAGACCTAGAAGAAGAAGAACAAAGGAACCCTAAAGCAACCAGAAGGACAGAAATCACTAAAGTTAGAGCAGAAATAAATAACATTGAGAATAAGAAAACCATACAAAAGATCAACAAAAGTAAATGTTGGTTCTTCGAAAGAGTGAACAAAATCAACAAACCTTTAGCCAGACTCACAAAACAAAAAAGGGAGAAGACCCAAATAAGTCATATCATAAATGAAAGAGGAGATATCACAAGAGACACCGCAGAAAATCAACATATCATGTGAGGCTTCTATGAACAGCTATATGCCACCAAGCTAGAGAACATGGAAGAAATGGACAATTTCCTAGATACCTACCAACTTCCAAAACTAAGTAAAGAGGAAGTGTATAACATGAACAGACCCATCATAGCCAATGAAATTGAAACAGTTATCAAAAATCTCCCGAAAAATAAAAGTCCTGGACCAGATGGTTTTATAAATGAATTCTATAAAACCTTCAAAAAGAACTAATACCTCTACTTTTAAAAGTCTTCCAGAAGATTGAAGACACTGGAATACTCCCTGCCAGCTTCTATGAAGCTAACATCACTCTGATACCGAAACAGACAGGGACACAACCAAAAAAGAAAACTACAGACCAATATCTCTGATGAACATAGATGCTAAAATATTGAACAAAATTCTAGCCAACCGGATACAGCAGTATATTAAAAAGATTGTTCATCATGACCAGGTGGGGTTTATCCCAGGGAGGCAAGGTTGGTTTAATATACATAAATCAATCTATGTGATCCACCACATCAATAAAAGCAAAACCAAAAACCACATGGTCATATCAATAGATGCAGAGAAAGCCTTTGACAAAATACAACATCCCTTTATGATCAAAACACTACAAAAAATGGGAATAGATGGAAAATTCCTGAAGATAGTGGAGTCTATATATAGCTAACCTACAGCCAACATCATACTCAATGGTGAGAACTGGAAGCATTTCCCCTCAGATCAGGTACTAGACAGGGCTGCCCACTATCACCATTACTATTCAACATAGTGTTGGAAGTTCTTGCCATAGCAATCAGGCAGGAGCAAGGAATTAAAGGCATACAGATTGGAAGAGAAGAAGTCAAACTCTCCTTATTTGCAGATGATAATATAGTATACACAGAAAAACCTAAGGAATCCAGCAAGAAGCTTTTGGAAATCATCAGGCAATACAGTAAGGTGTCAGGCTACAAAATTAACATTCAAAAGTCAGTGGCATTCCTCTATGCAAACACTAAGCTAGAAGAAATTGAAATCCAGAAATCAGTTCCTTTTACTATAGCAACAAAGACAATAAAATATCTAGGAGTAAACCTAACCAAAGAAGTGAAAGACTTATATACTGAAAATTATGAGTCACTACTCAAGGAAATTGAAAAAGGCACAAAGAAGTGGAAAGATATTCCATGTTCATGGGTTGGAAGAATTAACATCATCAAAATGAATATACTACCCAGAGCCATCTACAAATTTAATGCTATCCCCATCAACATCCCAAGCACATTTTTTAGGAGAATAGAAATAATGCTACAAATGTGTATCTGGAACCAGAAAAGACCTAGAATTGCCAAAACAATCTTGGGAAAAAAGAACAGAACCAGAGGCATCACACTCCCAGATCTCAAATTGTATTATAGGGCCATTGTCATCAAAACTGCTTGGTACTGGAACATGAATAGACACACTGACAAGTGGTATAGAACTGAGAGCCCAGAAGTAAACCCCCACACCTATGGACATCTAATCTTTGACAAAGGTGCCCAGACTATTAAATGGGGAAAGCAGAGTCTCTTCAACAAATGGTGTTGGAAACAATGGGTTGAAACATGCAGAAGAATGAAACTGAACCACTGTATTTCACCAAATACAAAAGTTAATTCCAAGTGGATCAAGGACTTGGATGTTAGACCAGAAACTATCAGATACTTAGAAGAAAATATTGGCAGAACTCTTTTACGCATAAATTTTAAAGACATCTTCAATGAAACGAATCCAATTACAAAGAAGACTAACGCAAGTATAAACCTATGGGACTACATCAAATTAAAAAGCTTCTGTACAGCAAAAGAAACCACTACCCAAACCAAGAGACCCCTCACAGAATGGGAGAAGATCTTTACATGCCATACATCAGACAAGAGTTTAATAACCAACATATATAAAGAGCTTGCCAAACTCAACAACAAGACAACAAATAACCCCATCCAAAAATGGGGGGAGGACATGGACAGAATATTCACCACAGAAGAGATCCAAAAGGCCTAGAAACACATGAAAAAATGCTCCAAGTCTCTGATTGTCAGAGAAATGCAAATAAAGACAACAACGAGATACCACTTCACTCCTGTGAAAATGTCATACATCAGAAAAGGTAACAGCAGCAAATGCTGGAGAGGGTGTGGGGTCAAAGGAACCCTCCTACACTGCTGGTGGGAATGTCAGTTGGTCCAACCTCTGTGGAGAACAGTCTGGAGAACTCTCAGAAGGCTAGAAATGGACCTACCCTATGATCCTGCAATTCCTCTCCTGGAGATATATCCTAAGGAACCCAACATATCCATGCAAAAGATCTGTGTACACATATGTTCTTGGCAGCACAATTTGTAATAGCCAAAACCTGGAAGCAACCCAGGTGTCCAACAACAGATGAGTGGCTGAGCAAGTTGTGGTATATATACACAATGGAATACTACTCAGCTATTAAAAATGGCGATTTCACCATTTTCAGCTGATCTTGGATGGACCTTGAAAAAATCATGCGGAGTGAAATAAGTCAGAAACAAGGATGAATATGGGATGATCTCACTCTCAGGCAGAAGTTGAAAAACAAGATCAGAAAAGAAAACACAAGTAGAACCTGAAATGGAATTGGCGTTTCGCACCAAAGTAAAAGACTCTGTGGTGGGTAGGTGGGGAGAATACAGGTCCAAGAAGGATGACAGAGGTCCTAGTGGGGGTTGTATTGTTATATGGGAAACTTGGAAATGTTATGAATGTACAAACCATTGTACTTACTGTTGAATGTAAAACATTAATTCCCCAATAAAAAAAAAAAAAGAAAAGTTAAAAAAAAAAATCCCAAGGATATATTTCAAGGAAATTGAACAGATTATTCAAAACTTTGTATGGAATTCTAGAAAAACCAAAAATAGCAAAAACACTCCTAAGGAAAAAGAAGAAAAATGGAGGCATCACAATACCTGACTTTAGGTTATACTACAAAGCAGTAGTAATCAAAACAGTGTGGTACTGAAACAAATATGGTCATATGGACCAATGGAATAGGATAGAGAGCCCAGAACTCAATCCATACATGTACAGACACCTCATATATGACAAAGGGGCCAAATCTGTCCATTGGGGAAAAGAAAGTCTTTTTAACAAATGATGTTGGAAGAATTGGACAGCCACATGTAGAAAAACGAAACTAGACCACCAATTAACACCATACACCAAAATTAACTCAAAATGGATCAAAGATCTGGATATCAGACCTGAAAGTATAAAATACATAGAATAATATATCAGTGAAACATTTCACGACATTAACACTAAAGACATATTTGGAGACTTCACCCCATGGGAAAAGGAAACAAAAGCAAGATTGAACAAGTGGGACTCTATCAAATTAAAAAGCTTCCATATATCAAAAGAAAACTCCATAAAGATAAACAGGAAACCCAGCAAATGGGAGAACATATTCGCACATCATACTTCAATCAGACACTTGATAACAAACATCTATATAGAACTCATTCAGCTCAACAAAAAGAACAACCCAATAAAAAAAGTGGGCAGAGGACATGCATAGACAGTTCTCCAAAGAAGAGATACGCATAGCCCACAGACATATCCAGAAATGCTCTAATTCACTCATCACCAGAGAAATACAAATTAAAACCACACTGAGATACCACCTCACACCTGTAAGAATGGCCTTCATCAGCAAAACAGGAGAAGATAAATGTTGGAAAGGATGTGGAAAGAAAGGAACTCCAATACACTGCTGGTGGGAATGCTAAACGGTACAACCATTATGGAGAACAGTATAGAGAATCCTTAAGCAAATACAGATGGAAATACCTTACGACCCAGCAATCCCATTCCTAGGCATTTATCCAAAAGAGATAATATCACTAATTTGAAGGGATATATGTGCCCCCATATTCATAGCCGCATTATATACAATAGCAAAAATTTGAAAGCAACCAAAATGTCCCTCCACAGATGACTGGTTAAAAAGTTATGGGACATATACTCAATGGAATATTACTCAGCAATAAAAAAGATGATTTTACATCCTTTGGGATAAAATGGATGAAACCTGAGAATATTATGCTTAGTGAAATAAGCAAGGAGGTAAAGGAAAACTATAGGATAGTCTCACTCATATGTGGAATTTAGAGTACTGAACACACATACATAAAATAAACAACCAGACACAACACAGCCCATATTTAAAATGGGAAAACTATTGTGGTTACCTAGGGGGAGGGGGGAGGGCACAAACTTTTGGTGGTGGGGAAGATGTGAAACTCTAGTCCTATCACTATTTAATCCTGTCAATAGCAACACGACATGAGGGAGGGGTGGATATATTTACTATCTCAAGTTCCCCAACTGCCTAGACTATAGCCCTAAGCACAAATACTAGCTCTTGCTAATATTTATCTTAGATTTTCAAAATGATCATACTCTGATAAGGGGATTAATTGTTTATGGATCTCTAAAAATGTATTGGAAAATAAAGCTCTGCAAACATCTAAATCAATTACAACTTTAGGTCAGATAGGTCAAGACCTTTTGATCTTCTAAGTATTTAAAATACAAGGAGGTTTGGATACCACTAGAAGCGCTCAGATCATAATGAAGTATAACACAGATACTTAGCCCCCCAACTAACCTGGCTATTATAACTTAATTATTGATATTTTAACTTTCTCTAAGACTATAAGAAACCCCTTGCATCCTCTTTAAGACCTGCATTTCTCCTAGTCCTGGTACCTCTAGGATATGTCCATACTTCTTGAAATTCCTTTTCTATGATTCCTTACCACCATACCAACCGTGTCAACTTTAACCAGATCACTACTGGTGCTGCCACCCCGCATTATGCTGCTACTGAAATCCTACTGTGGACTGTAACCTGAGATACCAGCCTGAGAAGTCAACCTCGCAACTCTTCAAATCTGGCACTCCACTCTGACACCATTCTCTCAGACAACGTTCTCATCCAACCTCAGGTTAGTTACCAAATTCAAGCAAAACTATTACAGTTGTATGCCCTCAGGAACATGCCTAAAATGGTTTCCCTAGCTTTGCTCTACCCTAAAATCCCTAATCTCATCTGTTCTGCTCCTACTTTCTGGTTCCTGCTCATTAACCATCTTATCTCAACTTACGTCATGCCACCTTCCAGATACCAGGCTGCAGATGCTACCATGACTCCACCCCAACTTCTCTGGGCAAATGATCTCACCAAAGTGTCCTGAACCCTCGCATCTCCTGTGCTCTGGTCCACTAGGGAAAGATAGAAACAGGCTAGGGGTATGGATTGACCTGTCAATGCCCATGCTCAGTGGAGAAGCTGCTACAGAATCCAGAACTCCTACTTTCTGCTCCCCATAAACAACCTTGATCCATACTCCCAGCGGGGGAGAAGTGATAGGATGAAGATCAGGGGACTCTGCACTCCAGCTCCATCAGCACCCAGAGAGAAAGGAGGAAAAGGAGAGGGACACGTGGAGGTAGCTTTGATGCCATGAGTGGTTTAGAGGGAAAGAGAGGACTGAATCAGGAAAAGAAGGGGTAACTTTGTGTAAATGTGGGCAGATGGTCGGCCCATGTCTACAACTTTAGGGGAACTGTGCTGGATTGCGGGGAGAGTGGGGAGAGTGAAGATTCAGAACTCTGGTGGTGGGAATGGTGTGGATTCAGACCCCTGTCGACATGTAATTTTGTAATTTAAAAATATAAAAAATAATAAAAAATTAAAAAAGAAAGAAAAAAAGATAAACAAAGGGGGCCAGACACCAGGTTAAGTGCACAAAGTACAAAGTGCAATGACCAACACAAGGAACCCAGTTCAAGTCCCTGGCTCCTACTTGCAGGGTAGATGCTTCACAAGCAGTGAAGCAGGTCTGCAGGTGCTGATCTTTCTCTCTCCTTCTCTATCTTGCCTTCACCTCTAAATTTCTCATTTATTCAATAAAATGGAAAAAGAATGGCCACCAGGAGTAGTGGATTCATAGTGCCAGCACCAAACCCCAGTGATAACCCTGGAGAAAAAAAAAAAAAAAGATAAACAAACAAATGGGGCAGAGGGTGAGAGAAGGAACAGATAGATCCCTTAACCACAAACACTTGGTTGGGGTTGTTCATGGAAAGCACTGGCCATAAATGAAAAGATAGAAAGTTATAGTCTATTAAAATTCAGACTATCTGTGAGTAAAGAAATACCATAAAGAGAAGGGAAAAAATTGGTTGGCTAAGTGGTTCAGCAGGTAGAGAGCAAGGTGTGTGTGTGTGTGTGCGTGTGTGTGTGTCCTGGGTTCAGTCCCTAGCATTGCACATATATACCATGGTCTCATTCCCATGAAATAAATACATCTTTTAAGATGAAAGGAGGGAGGTGGAGAAGTTGCTCAGTGGGACAAGTCAGAACAACATATAGAACTTAAAAACAAAGGATCCATATGCAGAGTACAAAAGAATTTCTAAAAAATGACACTAAAAAATAACAATCGTGTAGAAAAATGTACAAAATATTTAAAAGAGACAGTTTGTCAAAGAAAACAATCTCTTGGGGGCTGGATAGTGACACACGTGATAGAATATACACATTACAGGGAGTCGGGCAGTAGCGCAGCGGGTTAAGTGCAGGTGGCACAAAACACAAGGACCGGCATAAGGATCCCGGTTCGAACCCCGGCTCCCCACCTGCAGGGGAGTCGCTTCACAGGCGGTGAAGCAGGTCTGCTGTGTCTGTCTTTCTCTCCTCCTCTCTGTCTTCCCCTCCTCTCTCCATTTCTCTCTGTCCTATCCAACAACGACAACAACAATAATAACTACAACAATAAAACAACAAGGGCAACAAAAGGGAATAAATAAATAAAATAAATATTAAAAAAATAATATACACATTACAATGCACAAGGATCCAGGTTCAAGCCCTCAATCAGCAACAGGGAAGTTTCACAAGTGGTGAAGTAGTGCTGCAAGTCCCTTTGTCTCCCTCCCTTCCACTTCCTCTTCCTCCCCCCCTTCTCTCTCTCTCATCCTACCCCCTCAATTTCTCTTAGTCCTATCAAAGGAAAGAAAGAATAAAAATGAAAAGAATGGCTGCCAGGAGCAGTGGATTCATCATGCAGGCACTAAGCCCAAGCAATAATCCTGGTGACAATAGAAATAAATATAATAAAATATGAAGTCGGGCGGTAGTGCGTCGGGTTAAGCGCACATGGTGTAAAGCGCAAGAGCCTGCACAGGGCTCCCCACCTGCAGGGAAGTCGCTTCACAGGCAGTGAAGCAGGTCTGTAGGTGTCTGTCTTTCTCTCTCCCTCTCTGTCTTCCCCTGCTCTCTCCATTTCTCTCTGTCCTATCCAACAATGACATCAATAACAACAACAATAACTACAAAAATAAAACAACAAGGGCAACAAAAGGGAATAAATATAATAATAATGATGATGATAATAATAAAATAAAGGGGGCCAGGTGGTGGCGCACCAGGTTGAACACACATGTTACAGTGTGCAAGGACCCAGGTTTGAGCCCCTGGTCCGCACCTGCAGGGGGAAAGCTTCACGAGTGGTGAAGCAGTGCTGCAGGTGTCTCTCTGTCTCTCTCCCTCTCTATCACCCCTTTCCCTTTCAATTTCTGACTGTCTCTATCCAACAAATAAAGATTTAAAATATAAAATAATAACAACAATAATAAAATAAATAAAATAAAGAAGGAAGGTAAGGGGAAGAGAGAAGAGAAAAATAAAGAAAATCTCTGTGAGACCTTTCCTAGCTCATAGGACTCCTTAATTCCATTTCAAGTGATGCACTTCTTAAAAAAACAAACCTCAAAACCTAGATATAGACCAGGGCCCATGATATAGGGCATATGTACATGTATCCATGGGTTGGGGGAAAATATATACCTTAAAGCAAAAGGGCAGGGGCTGGGCGGTAGTGCAGCGGGTTAAGCGCAGGTGGCACAAAGCACAAGGACCGGCATAAGGATCCCAGTTCGAGCCCACGGCTCCCCACCTGCAGGGGCGTCGTTTCACAAGCAGTGAAGCAGGTCTGCAGGTATCTGTCTTTCTCTCCCCTTCTCTGTCTTCCCCTCCTCTCTCGATTTCTCTCTGTCCTATCTAACAACAGCAACAATAAACAACAAGGGCAACAAAGTGGGGTGGGGAGATAGATGGCCTCCTGGAGCAGTGGATTCATAGTGAAGGCACCAAGCCCCAGTAATAACCTTGGAGGAAAAAAAAAAATAACAAAAGTGCACAACAGTTTGCTGTCAGTCAATAAATGAAGCAAGCATGTAGAAAGACCTAAAAAGACACCATAAAGTACCTAATGAAATAGTTTCTACTTAGACCTACATACCCTCCTCACCTACCTCTTATTACATGTCCCTCAATCACTCCAAAGCTAACCTGTCAGAGAAAGTAAGGACTATAAAATCTGAATAAGGGCAAGAAACCAGCATACTTTAATGATGCTTCTTTAGTCACTACCAGGCCACCCCATCACCTGAGGGCCTAGTCAGGGAGTCCTGGGATTCCCACATAGACACGATGGGCCTAGACCTCTAACAGATCCCCTCTCTACTGTCACTGGTCATCTCCAACAGAAACAACATAATGGACCCTTTTGTGGGCCCCCATAGGACCTTGCCCTCAATTGGATCAACAATGGTAGAGAATGTTCCATCCTCTGAAGGGAGGTTAGACAACATACTCTACCTACTACCCGAGGAAGATGGGTCCTACAATTAGTGAAGCCTGGTATGTTCCTAGCCGTGACCACAGAATGTGAGCTCAGACCTACAGGGATACAGAGGTTACATAGGCTGAATATGGGTCCCAGATCAAATCAATGGGGTTTATAGTTGATAATATTTATATACTTTTCCCATATTTGGGAGCCACTCTCTTCCCTAATCCAGTTTTCTGGTCCTTTTTCTACCCATGACATCATCTTCCCAGACAATAACCTGGGTCCACCTTCATATCAGAGGTCAGGCTTATTCAGAAACTAATAAAGTCATGTGCCTTTTGGAATATACCTAAAATAGACCTACTAGCTATTTCCAAAACGGAGACCCCAAATCTTCATCTGCAATATTCTAGCCTTCAGGTTCATAATTAATCAACAATTTGTATGGCTTTATATCTTAACTCTTTTTCAGCCACCAGGTTCCAGATGCTAGGATGATGCCAACAGGACTTCCCTGGACAGATAACCCCACCAATGTGTCCTGGAGCTCCGCTTCCTCAGAGCCCTGCCCCAGTAGGGAAAGAGAGAGACAGGCTGGGAGTATGGATTGACCTGTCAATGCTCATGTTCAATGGGGAAGCAATTACAGAAGCCAGACCTTCCACCTTCTGCATCCCATAATGACCCTGGGTCTATGCTCCCAGAGGGATAAAGAATAGGAAAGCTATCAGGGGAGGGGATGGGATACGGAGCTCTGGTGGTGGGAATTGTACCTCTCTTATCCTATGGTCTTGTCAGTGTTTCGATTTTATAAATAAATACACTAAAATAAAAAAGAATAGGGAAGCTATCAGGGAGGGGATTAGATATGGAGTTCTGATGGTGGGAACTGTATGGAATCATACCCCTCTTATCCTATAGTCTTGTCAATATTTCTACTTTATAAATAAAAGTTTAAAAAAGAAATATATAAAAAAAGAAAGAAAATCTCTGAATGGCCAATAGACAGACAAAAAGAAACTCAACATCATGAGTCATTAGGCAAATGCAAAATAAAACCATTTGGGGGCCTGGATGGCTAGCTAGGAAGTCCTGTTTTTCTTCACCTCTGCAACAACAAAGCCACAACATACATGGAAAACTCCACAGAGAGATGGGCTTGGCTCTCAAACTAGCTCCCATTACAAGAAGCAAAAGTCTAGCATACAGGCAGCAGGAGACCCTCAGCAAAGGGAGAAAGCCACACACCATCACAATAAACCACCACCAGGGAGAGACCCTTATGGCACAGAACTTGAGTCAGAGAGGAAGTCATTGTGTGAAGCAACTAAATACCCACTAGAATGGCCAAAAGTATGAAGAAGAAGGAGGAGGAGGAGGAGGAGGAGGAGGAGGAGGAGGAGGAGGAGGAGGAGAAGGAGAAGAAGAAGACCAAGTGCTGGCAATGAAAAGCAACTGGAATCTCCATATACTGCAATCACTAGTATAAACTTGTATATGAACTTCAGAAAATTATTTAGCAGGCAGGGGTAGATAGCTATGCAAAGTTATAATAGTTATAATAGTTATGCAAAGAGACTCTCATGCCTGAAGTTCCAAAGTCTCAGGTTCAAACCTCCCCCACCACCACTACCACCACTGTAAGCTAGAGCTGAGCTGTGCTCTGATATAAAAAAGAAAAAAAAGAAAGAAAGAAAGAAAGAAAAGAAGGGAGTCGGGTGGTAGCGCAGCGGGTTAAGCACACATGACGCAAAGCGCAAGGACCAGCTTAAGGATCCCGGTTCAAGCCCCTGGCTCCCCACCTGCCGGGGAGTCGCTTCACAAGCGGTGAAGCAGGTCTGCAGGTGTCTATCTTTCTCTCCCCCTCTGTCTTCCCCTCCTCTCTCCATTTCTCTCTGTCCTATATAACAACGATGACATCAATAACAGCAACAATAATAACGACAACAATAAAACAAGGGCACAAAAGGGGAAATAAATATTTTTTAAAAATAAAAGAAAAACATTTAATAAAGAAAAACATTTAATAAAACCTAATAAATCTGAACACATGCTTATTCCGTGACCCAGTAATTTTACTTGTAGAAGTATACTCAACAGAACTGTCTACATGTGTAACTGAAAGAACAAAAATGTTTGCAGCAACACCGCTTTTAATGCTTATACTCAGAAATAATCATGAATGTCCAACAACCAAAAAAATTAGTAAATATATGGTGGTGCATCCATAAATGGAATACTATACAGCAATAAAAAATAACTAAGTAGTAATAGTCATAAGTAAGTCATAAGTCATAAGTAAGTAATAGTCATATGCAACTGTGTGGGTGAGCATCATATTGCTCAATTCCATCTATATCACTTTAAAGGTGGTAAAAAGAAATGAACCTACAACATTAGAACCTGGCATTAAAATTACTTTTGGAGAGATGAGAGATGAGAGTACAATGAGGTTTTGGGAGTACTGGCTTTTCAAGTATGTTCACAGTGTGATGATATATTGAACTGTATACATATGATTTGTGCACTATTCTGTAAATGTTATAGTTCTTGTAAGTGCTTTTAGACCTTTTTAAAACCTATTTCAGAGAGCCTATCTGGGAAACTTGCCCAGAACACCAGTCAAAATTACTCCCTCACCTGCACCTTGAATCCATTTTCAGTTGTTAAATTCTTACGATCATTACAATGTGTTATCTTCCATGCTGCGTTCCTGTTACATAATGAAATCCTGGAGTCAGTAGCAATGATGGATGTTTGTTGAGGTGTTTGGTGGATACCACTTGTCTGGGGATTGTTTGGACCTGCAACATACACTCTGCCTTCTAACAGTGTCTGGGCTTTCTTTTCATGAGACTGGGCGAGCTCAGGGTGGTATAGCTGTAGATTCTGGGTTTCCTTTTGAGTACCCAGTCTTCCCGTCTCTTAGTTTATGTGTTCCAGTTGTGTGTGGCCTCACCTGTCCTACCAGTAAGTGGAGGAGGTGACCCATGTAGGAAACAGTGTCCTAATTCAGTGTCTTGAGACTGATCCAGACAACCTTAAGACTTTTGTGGTAAACCCTAGTCCAAAAATGCTTGTTTTAGGGTGGAGATATGGATCGACTTGTCAGTGCCCATGTAGAGCAGAGAAGCAATTTCTGAAGCCAGACCTCCCACCTTCTGTACTGCATAGAGATCTTTGGTCCATACCCCAGAGGGACAAAGAATAAGGAAGCTTCCAATGGAGGGGATGAAATAAGGCGCTCTGGTGGTGGGAACTGTATGAATTTGTATCCCTCTTATCCCACAATCTTGTCTATCATTATTAAATCACTAATAATAAAAAAAGAAGTTGAAAAATGAGAAAACACAAAGCAGAACTTGGACTGGGATTGGTGTACTGCACAAAAGTAAAAAACTCTGGGGTGGGGGGAGAGTTCAGGACATGGAACAAGATGGAAGAGGAGGGTCTAGAGGGGTGTGAATTGTTGTGTGGAAAACAAAGAAATGTTACACACGTACAAACTATTGTATTTTACTGTTGACTGTAAACCATTAGTCCTCCAATAAAGAAAAAATAATTTTAAAAATGCTTGTCTTTTACTATACATAAAGAGCAGAAGCTACTGCGACTATGAAAAAGAGCCTGTCTGAAAAAGGAGCCAACCCTGGGAAGTCACAGTCTTGTTCAGAAGGGTAAGAAAGCAACCACTCTGGTGTAAGGATCCCAGTTCGAGCCCCCAGCTCCTCACCTGCAGGGGAGTCGCTTCACAGGCAGTGAAGCAGGTCTGCAGGTGTCTGTCTTTCTCTCCTCCTCTCTGTCTTCCCTTCCTCTCTCCATTTCTCTCTGTCCTATCCAACAACAACAATAATAATAACCACAACAATGATAAAAACAACAAGGGCAACAAAAGGGAAAAAAATGGTCTCCAGGAGCAGTGGATTCATGGTGCAGGCACTGAACCCCAGCAATAACCCTGGAGGAAAAAAAAGAAAGAAAGAAAGAGAGAGAGAGAGAGGAAGAAAGGAAGAAAGGAAGAAAGAAAAGAAAGGAAGGAAGGAACCAGTATCAACATGTTTCACTTCAGACTGTGTCCAGAGACATCAGGTATGGAATGTCAACCCTCCAGCTTCATTACTCATAGGACTCCATTTCAGGTGGTTCACTTCCTAACAAAGCCTCAGAACCTAGATATAGACCAGGGCCCATGAGATAGGGCACATGTACACGTTTCCATAAGTTAGGGGAAAATACATACCTTA
Organism: Erinaceus europaeus; assembly: GCF_950295315.1. NCBI lineage: Eukaryota > Metazoa > Chordata > Mammalia > Eulipotyphla > Erinaceidae > Erinaceus > Erinaceus europaeus. The sequence continues at coordinate 13,543,492 of NC_080176.1, read as the reverse complement.
AAGCAAAAAATGCACAATCGTTTGCAGTGAGTCAATAAATGCAGCAAGCAAGTAGAAAGACTTAAAAAAGAGACACCATAATAAACAACAAGGGCAACAAAAGGGAAAAAACAGTCTCTAGGAGCAGTGGATTCATAGTGTAGGTACTAAGCCCCAGCAATAACCTTGGAGGCAAAAAAAAAAAAAAAAGAGAGAGAGAGAGAGACACCATAAATACCTAATCAGATAGTTTCTACTTAGACCTAGATACCCTCCTCACCTACTTCCTATTTCATTTCCCTCAATCACTCGAAAGTTAACCTTGTCAGACGAGTAAGGACTACAAAAGCTGGATAAGGGCAAGAGACCGGCATACTTTAATTATGGCTCTTTTGGTTACTACCAGACTACTCTATCACTAGGGGCCTTAGTCAGGGAATCCTAGGATTCCCAAACAGACATGATGGGCCTACACCTCTAACAGATCCCTCTCTCCACTGTCACTGGTCATCTCCATCAGGAACAACATAGTGTACCCTTTGTGGGCCCCTATAGGACCTTGCCCCCTATAAGGATCAACAATGGTAGGGGCAGCCCCATTCTCTGAAGGCAGGTTGGGACAACATACTCTACCACTCAAGGACGATGGGTTCTGAAATTAGTGCAGCCTAAAATGTTCCTAGCCATGACCATAGAATGCAAGCTCAGACCTACAGGGATACAGAGGCTACACAGGCTCCTGCGATGAATATGGACCCCAGATCAAATCGATGCGGCTTATAGTTAACAATATGTATATACTATCCTCATATATTTGGGATATGCTCTCATTCTGATCCAGCTTTCTAGTCCTATTTCTAACTCAGACATCATCTCCCCAGACAATACCTTTGGTCCACATGCATGTTAACTGTTGGGTTCACGCAAAAATTTGTAAAATCATGAGCCCCTTGGAATATACCTAAAATAGACCTACTAGATTTTTCCAAAACAGAGACCTCAAATCTTATCTGCTATATTCTTGCCTTTAGGTTCATGATTAATCAACAATTTGTTCTGCTTTATATCTTAACTCTTTTTCAGTCACCAAGTTCCAGATACTACCATGATAACAACCCCACCAATGTGTCCTGGAACCCCACCTCTCCAGATCCCTGCCCAAGAAGGGCAAGAGAGAGAGAGGCTGGGAGTATGGATCAACTTGCCAACACCCATGTTCAGTGGAGAAGCAATTACAGAAGCCAGACCTTCCACATTCTGCACCCCATAATGACCCTGGGTCTATGCTCCCAGAGGGATAGAGAATAGGAAAGCTTTCAAGGGAGGGAGTGAGATATGGAGTTCTGGGAGTGGGAATTGTGTGGAATTGTACTCCTCTTATCCTATGGCCTTGTCAAAATTTCCATTTTATAAATTTAAAAAAATAGGAAAGCTTTCAAGGAAGGGGATGGGATATGGAGCTCTGGTGGTGGGAACTGTGTGGAACGTACCTCTCTTATCCTATGGTCTTGTCAATATTTTCATTTTATAAATAAATCAAAAAAAAATTTTTTTTTAAGGGTAAGATAGAAAACCCAAAGGAGAACAACATATGTGTGAACCACTGTGGACACTCTTTTCAAAAAAATGGTGCTGAAGTAAATAGATGGCCATTTACAAGAAAGTAAATAAATAAATCTCAGTACAGACAAAAACCACAGGAATTGTAGACACAAATATAAGACATAAAACTATAAAAGTTCTAAAAGAGGGAATCGGGTGGTAGCGCAGCAGATTAAGAACACATGGCGCAAAGAGCAAGGACTGGTATAGGGATCCTGGTTCGAGCCCCCGGCTCCCCACCTGCAGGGGAGTCGCTTCACAGGTGGTGAAGCAGGTCTGCTGTGTCAGTCTTTCTCTCCCCCTCTGTCTTCCCCTCCTCTCTCCATTTCTCTCTGTCCTATCCAACAACGATAACAACAATAATAACTACAGCAATAAAACAGCAAGGGCAACAAAAGGGAATAAATAAATATTTTTTAAAAGTTCTAAAAGAAAACATAAAAGGAAATTTTTGTGCTCATAAGTTAACCAGATTTCTTAGACATGATATCAAAAGCTAGACACATAAGAAAAAAAAAAGCTTATCGCACCAAAGTAAAAGACTCTGGGGTGGGTGGGTAGGTGGGGAGAATACAGGTCCAAGAAGGATGATAGAGGACCTAGTGGGGGTTGTACTGTTATATGGGAAACTGGGGAATGTTATGCATGTACAAACTATTGTATTTACTGTTGAATGTGAAACATTAATTCCCCAATAAAGAAATTTTTAAAAAAGCTAAACTAGACTTTATTCACATTTTTTAATCCTCAAACAACTGTTAAGATCATGAAAATGCAAGCTGCAGACTAGGATAAGGTGCTCAAAACCATATATATGACAAAAGACTTGCATCCAGGATGTATAAAGAACTCCAAAAATTCAAAATAATAATGCAAATGTATATAATGTTGTTATTCTATGTCTCTGAAGTTCTATGTTATGTTACATGTTCAAATTTTAATGGGTTCTATGTATTATAGTTTATTATTATATTATTATAAAAGAACTTATATTACTATAGTTCTTTCTAGTTATAAAACCTGACCTATGAGAATTCTATCCAGGAATAGGACTGACTCTCCAAATAGATAAGGAAAAATGAGCAAAATGTGTACAGGCACTTCAGCTAAGAGGTTATATAGATGTCAAATAGGCACAAGAAAAGATGATGTATATATAATGTTATTTATTGAGAAAGAACAAATTAAAATTACCTCAAGAGGTTCATTGAACACCTACTAGGAGAGCGAAAATGAAAGAATGGTAATAGTAGGTGCTGATGAGGATATGGAGCAATTGGGACTCTCCTTCACTGCTAAAGTGAATGCAAAGTGCTCTGCTTTGCCCTGTGCACAACCCAGGTTCAAGCCTAACCCCCACCACGCTGTAAGGAGCTTCAGTGTTGTGCTATGAGAGAACACAACATGGTAAAAGCAGCTTAGGAAATAACTTGTCCATTTCCTATCACATGATAAATATCTACTACATAACCCAGAAATCCCATACTAGTTTCACCAGAAAAATGAACGTACATCCATAAAAAAGTCTAGGCAGAAATGTTTTATGATAGTTTTGTTCACAGTTATCAAAAATGATAAGCCAACTTTCCTTTGACTAGCTCATGGGTAAACAAATTATACATCTACACAAAAGAGTATTACTCAGTTACATAAAAATATGTTCTACTGACATGCAAATAATTGCATGAATGAATTTCAAAGGCACTATGCTGTGTGGAAGAAATCAGGCTCAAAATGAGGTGTACTGTATAATTCCATGTAAAATATAATCTGTAGAAGGCAGAACTAAACGTACTAACAACTTCACTGCCAGGGCTGAGGGGGGTAAGATGTGTTTATTACAAAAAGGCAAGAGAGAATTAAGAGGGGTGGACATGTTCCACATCCTTATTTTGGTCCAGAAATGTTTATAAAAATTCAACCCTTGAAAAATTCATGTTAAGTGAAATAAGTCAGAAACAGAAGGATGAATATGGGATGATCTCACTCTCAGGCCGAAGCTGAAAAACAAGATCAGAAAAGAAAACACAAGTAGAACCTGAACTGGAATTGGCGTATCGCACTAAAGTAAAAGACTTTGGGGTGGGTGGGTGGGGAGAATACAGGTCCATGAACGATGACAGAGGACCTAGTGGGAGTTGTATTGTTATATGGAAAACTGGGAAATGTTATGCATGTACAAACTATTGTATTTACTATTGAATGTAAAACATTAATTCCCCAATAAAGAAACTTTTTTTAAAAATTCACTGGCTTTCTAAATAATGCCTTAAAAAGTAGACATCCTAACAAAGCCCCAAACCCTAGATATAGACCAGGTCCCATAAGATAGGGCTCATGTACACATAAATCCATAAATTAGGGCAAAATATGTAATTGAAAGCAAAAGTGCACAACAGTTTGCCGTCAGTCAATAAATGAAGCAAGCATGTAGAAAGACCTAAAAAGACACCATAAAGTACCTAATGAAATAGTTTCTACTTAGACCTACATACCCTCCTCACCTACCTCTTATTACATGTCCCTCAATCACTCCAAAGCTAACCTGTCAGAGAAAGTAAGGACTATAAAATCTGAATAAGGGCAAGAAACCAGCATACTTTAATGATGCTTCTTTAGTCACTACCAGGCCACCCCATCACCTGAGGGCCTAGTCAGGGAGTCCTGGGATTCCCACATAGACATGATGGGCCTAGACCTCTAACAGATCCCCTCTCCACTGTCACTGGTCATCTCCATCAGAAACAACATAATGGACCCTTTTGTGGGCCCCCATAGGACCTTGCCCTCAATTGGATCAACAATGGTAGAGAATGTTCCATCCTCTGAAGGGAGGTTGGACAACATACTCTACCTACTACCTGAGGAAGATGGGTCCTACAATAAGTGCAGCCTGGTATGTTCCTAGCCATGACCACATAATGTGAGCTCAGACCTACAGGGATGCAGAGGTTGCACAGACTTCTGTGCTGAATACGGGCCCCAGATCGAATCGATGGGGCTTATCGTTGATAATACTTATATACTTTTCCCATATTTGAGAGCTACTCTCTTCCCTGATCCAGATTTCTAGCCCTTTTTCCAGCCATGACATCATCTTCCCAGATAATAACCTGGGTCCACCTGCATATCAGAGGTCAATCAGGAAAAAACTAGTATAGTCATGGGCCCTTTGGAATATAAACCTACCTGCTATTTCCAAAACGGAGACCCCAAATCTTCATCTGCAATATACTAGCCTTTAGGTTCATGATTAGTCAACAATTTGTTCGGCTTTATATATTAGCTCTTTTTTCAGCCACTAGGTTCAAGATGCTACCATGATGCCAGCCGGACTTCCCTGGGCAGACAACCTTACCAATGTGTCCTGGAGCCCCAGAGCTCTGCCCCACTAGGGAAAGAAAGAAGCAGGCTGGGAGTATGGATTGACATGTCAATGCCCATTTTCAGAGGGGAAGCAGTTACAGAAGCCAGACCTTCCATTTTCTGCACCCCATAATGACCCTGGGTCCATACTCCCAGAAGGATAAAGAATAGGAAAGCTATCAGGAGAAGGGATGGGGTATAGAATTCTGGGGGTGGGAACTGTGTGGAATTGTACCCCTCTTATTATATGGTCTTGCCAGTGTCTCCATTTTATAAATAATTTTTTTTTTAATACCAGAGCACTGCTCAGCTCTGGCTTATGGTGGTGCAGGGAATTGAACCTGGGACTTTGAAGCCTCAGGCATGACAGTCTCTTTGCATAACCTCTCTGCTATCTATCCCCGCCCAGAAATAATTTTTTTAAGTAGACTTCTCTATAGGTAATTATCCCTCAATAACTCTAACAAATGAAATAAAATGTATTGCTGCAAGTTCTGAACACAGAGTTTTCTCTTGAACAGGCTGGTTATATAAGTCAATAAGTTCTCTCTTAAGCTAGCTGTGTTAGATTTTCCATTTCTCAAGACTAAAAGAGCCCTACCTGTGACCCAGCACTTAGATTTAATGAGAATAAATGGTCTCTTCACAGTTCACATTTCCCAGAAACCAGGAAGAATTCAGGTTAAGATGGAAACTGCAGTATGTGCTTCCATCTCCCCACACACCCCCTCTGACGGTCCTGAACAATCACTCATCCTTCAGTGTAAATATGCCTCAAAGGCCTCCCTAACATGGGAGGTCTTGCTTTCAATGCAAGCAGACAGCACAGCTACTCCTTTCCTTAGCAGAGAGACTGAAATGTCCCTCAGTCATCCTCAGCTCCTCATTTAGTCTCATTTTTGGTATGGGCAAAACCTGTGCCTTCTGACTTCTAATCAGTAGACTATGGCAACTTCCATAATTAGATTGTGTGAGATTTTTTACTTCCTCCATGCTGGGAGACTTGTCTTCTTGGCTAGTGTGCTCGAATGAAGCAATCTGCCACACTGAAGAGGAAGTGAGGGTGACCTCCTGACAATAGCCAGCTAACAACTGAAGTTTCAGCAATCCTCAGGGAAGTGAGCCCTGCCAACAACCACAGGAGCTTAGAAGTGGATCCTAGGGGCTGGGCATTGGCACAATAGTTGAGCACACATATTAGCAGGTACAAGGACCCAGGTTCAAGTTTCTCTTCCTTATCTGCAATGGGGGAAATTCACAAGCAGTGAGGCAGGGCTGTAGGTGTGTCCCTCTTTATCTCCTCCTTCCTTCTCAATTTCTCTCTATACTATTAAATAAAAGTAACCAAAAAAAAAGAGGGGTCAGGCAGTGGTGGACCTGGTTAAGCACACACATGACAATGCCCAAGGACCCAGCTTCAAGCCCTGGTCCCCACCTGCAGGGGGAAAGCTTCACAAGTGGTGAAGCAAGGCTGCAAGAGTCTCTCTGTTTCCCTCCCTCTCTATTTCCTTTTCCCTCTCAATTTCTCTCTGTCTCTATCCAATAATAAATAAATGAAGAAGAAAAAGAAGAAGGAGGAGGAGGAGAAGGAGGAGGAGGAGGAAGAGGAGGAGGAGGAGGAGGAGGAGGAGGAGGAGGAGAAGGAGAAGGAGAAGGAGAAGGAGAAGGAGAAGGAGAAGGAGAAGGAGAAGGAGAAGGAGAAGGAGAAGGAGAAGGAGAAGGAGAAGGAGAAGGAGAAGGAGAAGGAGAAGGAGAAGGAGAAGGAGAAGGGGATCCTTTCCCAGTCCAACCTTCAGATGAATCCCATCTGGCTAGCTGACTGCAATTTATGAGATCTCTGATACAGCTGTGGTCCAATTCCTGACCATGGAAACTGCTAGATGATAAGTGTGTGTGAATCTCAGTTGCTAGACTTGGGTGTATTTACCATGTAGCAGTAGATTACTATTTACCATGTAGCAGTAGATTACTATTTAGCATGTAGCAGTAGATTACTATTTAGCATGTAGCAATAGATTACTATACTCTCAAATTATAAACATCAGCAGGTATAGGTAACTATGCACCTTACAGAAGGAATGTTTCAGGGACTTTCTTCCATTTATCTGATAAAGATTCCTCACTCTGTTAACCTACCTATGGCCTCTAAGTTTTGCCCTAATTAACTATGGACTGATCTTCAAGTGAAATCAAAACATCTCTAAACACATTTTCTTTCTGTTTATTTTCTGATATTCTAATAAAGCTTACTAATCTCTAGGAGCTAGTGAATAATTCTCAAGGTACAGATTAAAATTAATTGAGTTGCATAGGCAGATAAAAGCTTGCCCTTTTATTTGGAGTTTCTGGGCACATTGTACCAAGAACACCATGGTAACCAGTACTGCTTAAGTGGTGGTCTAAAACTCCCTTAATATCACTTGTTTAAAAAAAAAATGTCATCTTTGTTTTCACTTTTAAAAATTAAAAATGAGAAGAAACAAGAAGCTGTGATGGGAAAGTAAAACTGGTTTTGTGCCTAATTATTCTTCTTACTACTTCAAACACCACAGCTCTTTTCTCTGCCCATTTTTTCACACCTAGCATCTGACTAGCAAGCACTTCCTGTTACAAGTACATTATTACCCTGATATTTCTCTCTAATACTCCAGTAGGATGCCACAGAGCAGGAATTTTCAAACCATCACCCACAGGTCAGATCTAACCCACAATTTTTTTTTGTTTTCTTTTAATAAAATCCTACTAAAATAGCAAATCCACTCCTGTGTGTATTGTCCACAGATGCTCTCACCTGCAATGGCAGAGTTGAGTAATTTTGTTGTTGTTGTTTTTATTGGATAGAGACAACCAGAATTCGAGAGGGAGCAGGGTGGTAGAGAGGGACACAGCAAGAGTTGAGTAGTTTTAACAGACCTGCAGCCCACATGCTTGAAATATTTACTACGGTTCTTCAGAAAAGAATGTCTGTTTACCATGGTCACAGAGGAAAGTAGAGAAGTTCCAAAAAATGGCTGCGTTTCCACATCTGATTGTGAGATACAGGAAAGAGATTCATGGGCTCAGGAAACACGTGCTATAGCCCCCAGCCCTCTAGCTGACTGGCCATGCATCTATCAATTTCTTTCTCTTATCTTTTAATTAAAATTATTACCTATCATAATTTTAGTGTATGAACTAGATTAGGCTTATTCTAGTCTTGTTACCAACTCAAGTGCCTGAAGGCTTAACATTCATATAAACAGTTCAACTATATGAATGTGAAACATAACATGTTTTTCCTCTTCCCTCTGTTTACTGTTCTAAGCAGCTCTGGCTTGAAGTTATAAACTAGTAAAGAGCTGGTTTCCACCTGACTATGACTCTGAAAGTACCGAAGCTATTAGCATTCAGCACGAAAGAGCCGGAAGGGAGAAGGGGTTCACGTGCCGTGATCCTCATCATCGTCACATGCACTGTTGCCACCACATGCTAGGTGCTTCCCCAAGCACTTTAGTGTTTTTAATCTTGCAAAATTCCCACAAACTTGTTATTAACCCCATTTTACAAGTGGTAAAATTGAGTTATAGACACTCATGTCTAGCCAAGGTTTCAGAGCTCATACTAGGAGAGCCAGAAGGTGGGTGAACTCCAAGCTTTCTGGCTCCAGAGTCCTTCCTATTAACTACTATACTATTAAAGAAAGAATGTTGCTGCCCTTAGCAAAGTGATTTGAGCAATAGGAAGGAAAAAGAATAGAACAGGCTAGAAAGATATTCCCCCTAAGGTCATTGAGAGAAAAGAAGTAAAGGGGCCAGGCGGTGATGCACCTGCTTAAACTCTCACACTCACGTGCATAAGGACCCAGGTTTAAGCCCCTGGTCCCCATCTGCAGGGGGAAAGCTTCATGAGTGGTGAAGCAGGGCTGCAGAAGTCTCTCTGTCTCTCTCCCGCTCTATATTCCCCTCCTCTCTCAATTTCTCTCTAATAAAATAAATAAGTAAATAAACAAAAAAAAATTTTTTTTTAAAGATTTAGGAAGTAGAGCCAGACTAGCATCCCTAAGATTCATGTTGCCTAAGTGTGGGAGAGGCATTGAGGTACCCCCAAAAACTGTGTGGGCTCCAGATGGCCTCAGTACAGGTACCCTGCCAGCTGTCCACCCAGCAGTCACCTGCCCAAGCCCCATATTTTGCATAACCTGAAAAACCTAAATATGAGTACACTCCTTAGACATGTAAGGGTGGAGCGAGGGGCAGGGCTTCTGCACTGTAGTTGTGGGCAGCCTATTGAGAACACTGTGGGGACTGCTCCCCTAAGGTGAGACAATGGTCCGTGTGCCCACAGGACCTCGGCAAAAATGGGACAGAGGGCCCTGAGGAGAGAAATGAACTCCAACCTAGAACTGAACTACGACTCCTGGGAACTTCTGCAGCAGAAATGCATTCCTACAACAAATATTCAGCGAGTGCCTGCTGTGTGCCACACGATATTTGCACAGATACAAACGCCGGAATGTGAAGATGATGAGCACTTAGTTCTTCAAAGAGCAAAGCTCTCTTACACCCCTATCTTTGCACACCTTGGCCCCTCAGCTTCCTACCCCTTTTTCCCCACTCCTTCATCAGTCAGATACTGCTCACAACTATGATGTCGCTAGGCACTGCTTGCTTGAAGTGGGGGAGGGGTCTCCTGACCCTCATGTGACCCAGTACCAGTGGCCACGTACCGCCCTGTGTTCTTTGGCAAGTGACATTTTCTGTCTGGTTAAGAGTTTTCAATGATAAAATGGAAGTACTAAAGAGGGGAAGTACAGCTGCTTGGGAGAGCTTCTGCCTCCAAACCCATGTCCCTGGAGAGATTCGCACTGTGTGGAGCCTGGGACTCTGTCTGGCCTGAAGCTGACACCAGCACACTGTGCGTGCCTCTCAGGTTACTTAGACAACTAAACACAAGACTGTGTGTAAGGGGCAGGGGAGACAACATAACAGTTATGCCAACAGACTCTCGTGCCTGAGGCTCTAAGGCCTCAGGTTCAATCCCTCGCGACACTGTAAGCCTGAGCTGAGCAGCGCTCTGGTAAAAATAAACTACTGTTGCTGAAAACTCAGCATGAGAGCAGTGAAATGACACATGCTCAAGGCCCCCACGCAGGGAAAAACAAATGTGTTACAGCTATTAGAAAGAACCTTAGAACTACTGCAGCCTTCCTGGGAACAGAACATTAGACTGAGTCCCACCCACTCAAAGAAGAGCAAGCCAGTGAGGACTAGTGATGAGGAAATACTTCCCGAGGAGATGTGCCTGGCTGAGCAAGGAGACTGAGGTCTGCCGGGCAAAAAGGTCAGCACAGTTGTGATCACCAAGCACAAGGATTAAGTACTTAGAGCAGTGTGTTGAAAAAACATAATTAGAAGCTGAAGAAGTGTTTAAGGGGTATATATGTCCTTTACATGGAAATAAGATGATAGAATAAAGATAACATAAGTAGGGCTATTTTAACCATGTTTATTTCATGCTAAGCAACATGAAAAAGCAGAGAACACTGGGCAGATTATCAGTGGTTTCACATGCCTTAAATTAGCAGCAACCAGTAGTTCAGCAACTGCAAGAAATCTGTCAGGACCTCCCTCCCCTGCATCTGCAATAAGACGCTTACAAATTCTTTTTTGCTTTCTTGCAAATAACTTGCAAGCCAAGAGACCCTTTTCCCTTTCTACTATTGCACATCCATCCAAATGAGCAGTTTCTGATTTTTTTTCTTTTGCCTCCAGGGTTTTCACCACTCCTAGCAAAGTCTTTGGACAGAAAAAGTGACCAGGGCAAGGTGGGGGGTGGAGTGCTCAACTGCTCATGAAGCTTCCCCTTTGAATGTTTCTCCCACATGGTGGTCAGGGGCTTGAACCCAGGTCCTTTTACATGGTCAACTATGTGCTCTACCAGGTGAGCTCTCTCCTGGCCCTGTTTCTGCTTTTATGACTTACGTTTGCTCGTGTGCAGCCCCTCCATGTCCCTCTCGAGTCCCAGAGACACAGACTGGAAAGCCCTGCGTATTCCAAGTCCCTGAAGTGTCTCCCACCACCCAGTGCTTGCCCAGCACCAGGCATGAAGGCGGGCAGGGGGAGCCCAAGTCTTAGTATTCCTACCCCCTCCCTATGATCACGCAGGCAGCCTGGGTGTGCCACTACTGCAGCCTTTACCCTCAGATGAAAGCAGTGCGCATCAGACTTTCAGGGCAGAACAATAGTTACCTAGTCAGGGAAAGTTGGCTCTCTTTCAGAAAACAAACAATACAATAAAGTAACTCAGTGAATTTCATCAGAGAAAACAGGAAGGATCAAGAAGATAGCACATCCTATCGAATGGTGGAGCAAGGATTTGAACCCAGGGCTGTCTGACTCCAGAAGAAGAGTATTCAGTCATAAAGCTGTGCAGCCAATTCTGCTTGACCCCAGCTCCTCCTCTGGCCCTGCCCCGAAGCTCAGGGTCATAGAGACTGGGCTGCTTCAGTGTTTGCTTCGGGCTGGGCACAGAACTCAGAACCTCCTCTTGGAGACAAGGGCTTGATGAGCACAGCTTCGCCTTCTCACTCCCAGTCTTATTCCACCTCATCACACCTCTGTCCAGTGCAGCTTCCAGTCTCCTCTTCCTAACTCACCCTACAAAAAGAGCTCATAATCAACTGCCTAGACCCAAGAATCTGGCAATATCTCCTGGAGTCACAAGTGGATGTACAATTTGACCACTTCTAGAAACTCATCCTAAGTCTATGTAAACGCATGCAAACACCACTGTACACACTTGAGTGTTTTTGATCTAAGTGGACACAGTGCAAGAGGCATCTAGAGTAGACTGGTTAAAGAAAAAAAAAAACAGTGTCAGGGGCCAGGCAATAGCACAGCGGGTTAAGCGCACATGACACAAAGCGCAAGGACTGGCATAAGGATCTTGGTTCTAGCCCTGGCTCCCCACCTTCAGGGGAGTTGCTTCACAAGCGGTAAAGCAGGTCTGCAGGTGATTATCTTTCTCTCCCCCTCTCTGTCTTACTCTACTCTGTAGATTTCTCTCTGTCCTATCCAGCAACAACAGCAATGGCAACAATAAAAATAATAACAACAACAAGGGTAATAGAAAAAATGGAAAAACTGGCCTCCAGGAGCAGTGGATTTGTAGTGCAGGCACCGAGTCCCAGCAATAACCCCAGAGACCAAAAAAAAAAAAAAAAAAAAAAAAACAGTGTGGTCCAGAAGGTTAGTAAATTAAAAAATAAAGAATTTAAAAAAAAAAAAAAAAACAGGTGCAAAGCTCCCATACCTATGGACATCTAATCTTTGACAAAGGGGCTCAGACTATTAAATGGGGACAGCAGAGTCTCTTCAACAAATGGTATTGGAAACAATGGGTTGAAACATGCAGAAGAATGAAACTGAACCACTGTATTTTACCAAATACAAAAGTAAATTCCAAGTGGATCAAGGACTTGGATGTTAGACCACAAACTATCAGATACTTAGAAGAAAATATTGGCAGAACTCTTTTACGCATAAATTTTAAAGACATCTTCAATTAAACGAATCCAATTACAAGGAAGACTAAGGCAAGTATAAACCTATGGGACTACATCAAATTAAAAAGCTTCTGTACAGCAAAAGAAACCACTACCCAAACCAAGAGACCCCTCACAGAATGGGAGAAGATCTTTACATGCCATACATCAGACAAGAGTTTAATAACCAACATATATAAAGGGTTTGCCAAACTCGACAACAAGACAACAAATAACCCCATCCAAAAATGGGGGGAGGACATGGACAGAATATTCACCACAGAAGAGATCCAAAAGGCCGAGAAACACATGAAAAAATGCTCCAAGTCTCTGATTGTCAGAGAAATGCAAATCAAGACAACAACGAGATACCACTTCACTCCTGTGAAAATGTCATACATCAGAAAAGGTAGCAGCAGCAAATGCTGGAGAGGGTGTGGGGTCAAAGGAACCCTCCTACACTGCTGGTGGGAATGTCAATTGGTCCAATCTCTATGGAGAACAGTCTGGAGAACTCTCAGAAGGCTAGAAATGGACCTACCCTATGATCCTGCAATTCCTCTCCTGGAGATATATCCTAAGGAACCTAACATATCCATCCAAAAAGATCTGTGTACACATATGTTCTTGGCAGCACAATTTGTAATAGCCAAAACCTGGAAGCAACCCAGGTGTCCAACAACAGATGAGTGGCTGAGCAAGTTGTGGTATGTATACACAATGGAATACTACTCAGCTATAAAAAATGGTGACTTCACCATTTTCAGCTGATCTTGGACAGACCTTGAAAAAATCATGTTGAGTGAACTAAGTCAGAAACAGAAGGAAGAATATGGGATGATCTCACTCTCAGGCAGGAGTTGAAAAACAAGATCAGAAGAGAAAACACAAGTAGAACCTGAAATAGAACTGGCGTATTGCACCAAAGTAAAAGACTCTGGGGTGGGTGAATGAGGAGAACACAGGTCCAAGAAGGATTCAGAGGACCTAGTGGGGGTTGTATTGTTATATGGGAAACTGGGGAATGTTATACATGTACAAACTATTGTACTTACTGTTGAATGTAAAACATTAATTCCCCAACAAAAAAAAGAGAAAATAAAATAAAATAAAATAAGAAGACAAAAAAAAAAACAAAAAACTATGTGACACAAGAGTTGATACTAGCACTGACACACTAGCAGGATGAAAGGAACTCTGGACAGTGGCAGAAGAACAGTGACTGGCAGGCACTGATAGTAGACATGTACTGTATTACTGATTTTCCAGAAAACGGTAAAAAGAAAATGTGTTTACAAGCTGAAATCATCCTGAATTTGGCCAGAAAAGAAAAAATCTTAGAATGTAAAAATTATATTATTAAACCTTACACATCTATAGTATGTTGATTTAATATATATTAAATACGAGCATATGCATAAGCTCTAAGTTCTCAAAATACTGCTTTTCCTGGCATATTGATCAGATATTTCTCTTATCAGACTTCATTTTACACCTTTCTCTCCTGACCACAACACCCACTCCTAAATGAAGTTTAGATAGAGCCTCAAATAAAAATTAGCAAAAGGAATATGGTTGTATTCTTTTATTGCATACCAGATGCTTTTAACTAGCTTTATATCTCTTTCTAAATGCTGGTGTTACTGAAATGTAAAGAACGGCATTAATCTTGGCCTCACTTTAATAATTGATTATCTGTTTGCTTAACGTTCAGTTATTATTTGATGTAAGAATTCTCTAGTGCAAAATATTCCCTGCTAATAGCTCAAATAAAATTGATCAAGTGAGGTTGGGTAGTGTTTTATTGACTTTTTGTCTAAATACTAGCTAGCATTTGCCTAGTTTGTTTGTTTGTTTGTTTTTATCTGTAGATAAGAATATTTGAGGGCTAGGGAGACAGCAGTAATGGTTATGCAAGAAGATTCTCATGCTTGGGGCACCAAAAGCCCCAGGCTCAGTCTCTAGCACCAGCATAAACCAGAGGTGAGCAGTGTTCTGGTGGGGCAAAAAACGGAAAAGAAAAAGGAATGAATATTTGAGAGATCAGAGAGAGGGCTCCGCAGCAAAGTGCATGTCTTAACATGCCTGAGGTCCTGGGTTGGTCCCTGGCAGTAGATGAAATGGTGGGGTGGTATTCTGGTCTCTTTCTCTCTCATACTCACTTCTTTCTGCTCTCTTTCTCTTGTTCAATTAAAAAAAAAAAAAGAATATTTGACAATATGTATCTGGGATAAAGCTTTTGGTCCATAAAACTAAAACCTACTTGTATCCTTAAAAAAAAAAAAAAATGTAAAAGTTACAACTCTCCAAACTTTCATAGCCCCGTTCTTCGGGACTATTCATAAAACAGTCAAATCAGAAGTGAGAAACTACTGCTCAGAGAACACTAGAAAGAGAAGTTCAAGCATCAAAAGAAGATGGTTTATGGGCTCAAAGAGGTTGTCCGGGTACTCAGGCCTTGACGCACCTACCCAGCTCCCTATTCACTACTCGTCACTGCAGAAGCACCCTCAGAACCAAGCATCAGAAGTCCTGTCTAAAAGGCCAAGATTTACTTTCTAATACATAAAATCTCAACATTTACTCAAGGTTTGTGTGTTAACTTTTAATTTTAATAGATCTAATACTTTGGAGAGAAATAACATTTTTTGGTTTTTAAAAATTTAGTTATTTATTACAAGAGATAGGCCAGTGCACACTGCTCAGATCTGGCATAAGGTGTTGCCAGGGACTAATTCCGTAGCCTTTGGTACCTCAGGCTCTCAAGTTGGTGTATTTTTTTGGGGGGGGTTCTTTTCTTTTTTAATCTCTTTACTCATTTATTACTGGGTAGAGACAGAGGTCCTGAACAGCAAGGAGTTCTATGTGACTGAAGCTGCTTGATGGTGGGTGGTGGGGAAGAGAAGTAATAAGTAGGAGATGAGACCAAAGAGGAATCTTGGGGGACTAGAGGATATATTCCATTATCCCACAGTGTCTATCAGTCACAGAAGGACTGTGAGGGAGGGAGAAATTATATGTACAAAACATCTACTCGATCTGTTCTCAACCCATAAGCACAGGCTCACTGATATGTATGCAGCACAGATTTCAGGAGGTTGCTGTACTAGTGCTGACCAAGCTGATGGGTACTGGAGGCAGGGTGATGGCAGTGGAGGTGGGAGGAAGCCATCAGAGTCAACAACTATATTGAAGGTAGATCTGGTAAGGTTTTGAAACTGGAGAGAAGAGCCAAGAATGGTTTGGCCAAGCACAAGTTGATGATGGAGAAGACATTAGCAAAGATTCCCATTTAAGGCAAAATGTGACTTTCAACAAATGCTACTTGTACCAGTGAAATTCTACAGGCAAAAGAATCCACTTGGATCTCTACCTCACACCAAGCACACCAGTTGAGGCACCACCTCTGGTCTGAGTTTTATTAACAAATAAACTGCTTAGGACCAAAGGCCTAAGCGAGCTAAGGTAGTAAAACTCTTAGAAGAAAACAAAGATGCAAAACTCCATTAGGCAAAATCTTGCTAGTCATGACCCAAACACACAAATAGCAAACAAGCAAACAAAAGATAGACTGAATTTAACCCAAACAAAAACAAAACAAAACAAAAACCTCTTGTGTTTAAAGATAAGTCATACCTTTAAGAAAGTAAAAAGACAGGCCAGACAGTGGTACACCTGGTTAAGTACTCACATTACAGTGCTCAAGGGTGCAGGTTCAAGCCCCTGGTCCCCAACTGCAGGGAGAAAGCTTCACACGTGGCAAAGCACAGCTGCAGGCATCTCTGTCTCTCTCTATCTCCCCCACCCCTCTTAATTTCTCTCTGTCTCTATCCAATAATAAATAAAAAAATATTTTTAAAAAAAAACATTCCTTTAGGCCAAGTGGTGGCACACCTGGTTAAATGCACATAGTAAGAAAGTAAAAAGACAATCCACAGAATGGGAAAATATACATATATATATATATATATATATATATATATATATATAGAGAGAGAGAGAGAGAGAGAGAGAGAGAGAGAGCCAGAAAAACTGCTTACTGCTTGCCTGGATAGCACCCTGCTTTGCTAAGTAAGCCCAAAGCAGGAAAACCCTGAGAACAAAAACACCAATATTTTTATTTATATGTGTGTAAACCTTTTATCCTACATTTAAAATATATAAAGAATTCTGAAGAGGCTGGGTAGTGGTGCACCTGGTTGACCACACCAGTACTATAGGTGTTTCTCTTTCTCTCTCCCTCTCTATCTCCCCTTCCCCTTACAATTTCTGGCTGTCTCATCCCAATAAATAAAATAATAATATTAAAAAAAAAAACTCTGACAATCCAATAATAAAAAGACAGGTAGCCTAATGACAAAATGAGCTAAGAATCTGAACAGACATTCCCCCAAGGGAGATACACAATGGCCAGAAAACCCATAAAAAGGATGCTCAGCATTACTAGCCACCAGGAAAATTCCCAAACCCCAATAAGATACCACTTCACACCCAGTAGGATGGCTACAAATCAAAAGAAAAAACAAAACCAAATGTCGATGCAGAGTGCTGGCGGGACTTGTCCCTTTCAGTAAATGATCTGAAAGCTCCTCAAAATGTTAAGCTCAGAGAGGTGGGGCTACAGAGTAGCAGCAGCTATGTCTCTTTCTTCTCCCAGTCAACTAAGGATAACAAAGAAGAGCACCTGAGAACACAAGACAAGACAAGACTTGGAACACTTTGGGAACCCACCAAGTCATGGGTGAGTGCAAACACATGTGGCTCATGGACAGAGAGGGGCCTAAGGAGAGATTCCCGGGGCTGAAAGCCGGTAGCTACTTGGGAGTGACTGGTGATAGTCCTGCAGTTTTCCAGTTAAGGCACCACCTCTGGTCTGAGTTTCATTAACAAATAAACTGCTGATGAGAGGAGAGGATCCCCTAAGGCTCATCAAATGCAACTGTGAGTCTCCATTGCTACTGTCCCTGGAGTCTGGAGCAGCAGTGTGGACGCCGTGTGCTGACATCAGGGCAGACCTGATCGGGCAACTCAGGAGAAGACGTGCACTCCCAGTGGGGCTGTATAATGGCAGTTTTTCCACATTGTTCTCCTAAGGAATTCGGAGAAATGTTGAATAATTGCCTCAGAACCCAAGGAGTATGAACAGGATTTGTTGAGAAAATCACAGGGCCAAAGACTGCTGCCTTTCTTGGCTCTGACTGCTGTCAGAGAAGCTGAATTGGGCCTGAGGCTTTGGACCCTTGGGGAGTGGGAGTCTCTTTGCATAACCACTGTGCTATCTCTCCCCCACCCTGTTTTATCTCTAGGTTAGGAGTGAGTAATTAAGCTTAAAAATCTACTTATAGTTAAAAAGCCCAAAGGCACCCATAGACTACAGGGAAGATAAAGAACAAAAGAGGGCTTAACAGCCATCATACTTCACCTCCAGGATTGAGACAACATTGAAACAACTGTTAATTTCCATAACTACGAGCTCTTCAAATACCTTACTTAGACACAAGTCAATCTAGGCAAGTGTGATTAGTGGATTGAACAGTACTGAGAGAGAGACCTCATACCACACCATATACAATGGTTAAACCAAGAAGAAACATTGGAGAAATTAGCCAGGACAGAAGCCCAGATATCCACCCCCCTCCAAAGGTAGAAGTACATAAGAATGAGGACAAAATCTAAACACTAATTGAGGTATTAGTCATAGGAGTGAGGAAAGAGTTTGAAAGTAATATCATAAGAAATGGGGAGTCTACAGCCTAAACACACCTGATCTCATCTGATCTTGGAAGCTAAGCAGAGTCGGGCCTGGTTAGTACTTGGATGGGAGAAATGGGGAAACAGCAACTGAGACTCCAAAAGAAAACACTAACTGTCTCGAGGTGATTAGAGAGCTGAAAGCTGAAATAGTTGAGCTAAGAGCACAACTAGCTGAACTAGCTAATACAGTATTGGAACAGGGTAACAAAATAGCTGAGTTACAGAAACAACAGAGAGGAGAGAGAATAGAATAAGTGAGGCAGAAAACAGAATTAACAAGATTAAGGACAAATAAGAGAAAACGAATAAAGAAGTAAGAGATCTCAAAAGGAGATTAAGAGGGGAGTCCAGCAGTAGCGCAGCAGGTTAAGCACATGTGGTGCAAAGTGCAAGGACTGGTGTAAGGGTCCCAGTTCGAGCCCCCTGGCTCCCCACCTGCTGGGGAGTTGCTTCACTAGCAGTGAAGCAGGTCTGCAGGTGTCTTATCTTTCTTCCCCTTCTCTGTCTTCCCCTCCTCTCTCATTTCTCTCTGTCCTATCTAACAATGATGACATCAATAACAACAACAATAACTACAATAACAATGAAAAACAAGTGCAACAAAAGGGAAAATAAATATTTAAAAATTTTTTAAAAAGAGATATTAAGAGATACTGAAAACAACAACAGAGACCTATGGGATGACTTCAAAAGAAGTAATATACACATTATTGGCTTGCCAGAGGAAGAGAGGGAGGGGAAGAAAGCATTCTTCAGGACATAATAGCTGAGAACTTCTCTAGTCTAGACAACATAAAAGACATAAATGTTCAAGAAGCCCAGAGGGTTCCAAACAGAATTAGCCCAGACTTCTTCTTCTAGCGTTTGCCAGCCCAGACTTAAAGACACCAAGACACATTATATTTAGAATGGAAAGGAATAAGGATAAGGAAAGAATCCTGAAGGCTGCAAGAGAAAAACAGAGTCACCTACAGAGGAAACCCCCTAAGATTAACAGCAGATTTCTCCACACAAACACTACAGGCCAGAAGAGAATGGCAAGATATTTATTGAGCTCTCAATGAGAAAGGCTTTCAACCAAGACTGCTAGGCTGTCATTCAAACTAGATGGAGGCAGAAAACCTTTTAGACAAGCAACAATTGAAGGAAGCCTATCACCAAGCCTGCCCTGAAAGAAGTTCTGCAAGGTCTCTTATAAACAATGACAGCATCAAAAACATTTCATATATCAGAACTCAAAAATTTTAGAATAATGGCATTAAAACATCTTCATTCTATAATATCAATAAATGTCAATGACCTGAATTCACCTATTAAAAGGTACAGAGTAGGAAAATGGATCCTAAAACATAAGCCAACCATATGCTGTCTGTAGGAATCCCACCTAACTCAACAAGACAAATATAGACTCAAAGTGAAAGGATGGAAAACTACCATACAAGCCAATAGATCACAAAAAAGGGCAGGAACAGCTATCTCATATCTGACACGATAGACCTTAAAACAAGTACAATTTTAAAAGATAGGGATGGACATTACTTAATGCTTAGAGGATCACTCAATCAAGAGGACTTAATTATTATTAACACCTATACATCCAAGGTGAGGCCATCTAAATACATCAAACATCTACTGAAAGGGCTATAGCAATATATTAACAGAAACACAGTAATAGTGGGAATTTCATCACCCATGGACATTAGACCAGAAACTACCAAATACTTAGAGGAAAATATTGGCAGAACTCTTTTCCATATAAATTTTAAAGGCATCTTCACTGAAACAAATCCAATTACAAAAAAAAAAAAAAGTAGTTGAACAAAAACCACAAAGCAGAACTTGGACTGGATCTGATATATTACACCAAAGTAAAGGACTCTGGGGTGGTGTGGGAAGGCATTGGGTCCTGAAACACGATGGCAGAGGAGGACCTAGTGGGGGTTGTGTTGTGATGTTGTTATGTTATGTTATGCATGTACAAACTATTGTATTTTACTGTTGACTGTAAACCATTAATCCTCCCAATAAAGAAATTTTTTTTAATGTTAAGCTCAAAATACACATGGCTCAGCAAGTCCACTCCTACATATTCTCTCAAGAGAAGTCAAAACATGAAAACTTGTACACTGATGTTCACAACAATAGCAACAACAAAGAGAAAGCAATCCATGTGTTCATCCTCAGGTGAATAGATTAAATGTGACCCACCTACGGCATGGAATACTATTTGACAGTAAGACAGAATGAAGTGCTGATACCTGTCCTAACATGGATCGATCAACACACTATGCTAAATGAAGGAGCCAGTCACAAGGGGCTACATGCTGTATGGTTTCAATTATGTGAAATGTCCAGAACAGGTGAATCTCTGCAGACAGAGAGTAGATGAGTGGTCTCCTCAGGCTGGAAGGTGAAGAGGAATGAGGAGTGACTGCTCATAGGAAAGGTCTTGTTGGCAGATGAAACTTCTAAAACTGATTGTGATGAGCAATGCAAAACTGTCCGAATATCCTAGAAACCACCGGGTTTTGCACTTCAAGTAGGTAAAATGCATGCTATGCAAATTACATTTCAACACTGAGAAAGAAAACAGACATCAGAAGCAGAAACAAGGGCAATCAAATAAAGTTTTGCCTTTTTATAGCCTGGTGCCCATAGTTTGGTGCTTGGCCTGCCATTGGTGGGTTCCCTACCCCAAGTCAGCACCCTACCACCCTAGGGAAAGCGGCAAAATCTCCACTCTCTCCCCCCACCTCGGGGTGAGCATTAAACCTAGCCGAGCACATCTTCCCCTGCAGATTAGAAAGAGCCAGTAAAGATGAAAGATTGTTCTCTGAACTAATATGTAATCTTCATAGACAGCGTCTTATTAAAGTTTGAGGAGCCAGACTTTAAGGACAAGCCCACCTATGGATTTATGGGCCGGGCTGGAGCTCCTGCTACTAGCTCTTAAACAGTTTTGGGCTCCTGCACTCCGCCCCCAAAGCTGCTCACCTCTAATTCCCTGAAACCCCTGCTGTATGGGGGTGCAGCTGCCCTTCCTGCCAACCCCAGCCCCCGAGCCTTAGAGCCTCCTGCTTGGATTTGATGCAAGTGGCTTAGACACGTAAGCTCCTCACACACGGATGAATAATCACAAGATAAAAACTACTTTCAAATATGATTAAGCTCTAACGGAGGCAGACTGAGGCCGGAGAGAGCAGAGCCCTCAGAAATTGAGGAGCGAGGCTTCCCATGTTAGGAAAGGCAGTTAGGACCCTGAGAAGCCCTGGGCCCCTCCCAGAGGAATATGACAGTGAGTGTCCCCTTCTAGCTGCCTGCCTTCCCTGGGCTGCAGACTCCCCCCTCCTTAAGCTCTGTGCCACTTGCCTTCCTTCTGTGGGTTGTTGTCCTGCTCTGGAAGCAAGGCAGCTTTTCCTGGTGTGACATTTCAGATCCTTAATCCAGGCTTCCTGTCACCAATCTAGTGTGTGTGGGGGAGGAGGGGGTATTTGTCAGGCTTTTTAATTTATTTTTTTTTCCCTCTTGTTGCCCTTGTTGTTTATCATCATTGTTGTTGTTATTACTGTCATTGTTGTTGGATAGGACAGAGAGAAATCTAGAGAGGAGAGGAAGACAGAGAGCAGGAGAGAAAGACACCAGACCTGTTTCACTGCCTCTGAAGCAAACCCCCTGCAGATGGGGAGCCGGGGGCTCGAACCGGGATCCTGATGCTGGTTCGAGCACTTTACACCATGTACGCTTAACCCACTGTGCCACCGGCCAGCTCCCTTTACCAGGCTTTCCTCTAGCAGATAGTAGCCTGTGATTTTTTACTGAGCCATGTGCACCTGTGGCCTGAGTCCCTACACACACACACACACACACACACACGCACTACAATAACTATAACCCCATTCGTGGGCCCATTGTTTAAGCCCTGCACATATATCAGCTTGCTCAGAGTTCATAATCACCACAGGCGGCAGGAATGATTCTGCAGGTGGGGGTGGGGGGAGCCAGAGCTGGGGGTGGCTCAGGGCTTCCTGGCTCTAGAATGCTCTAGTGGTCCTGACCATGAGGCCGCGCGGCAGCTCAGCACTAAGTGATGCGCTTGCATCAGCACACTTGGTTTCCTTGAAAAGCTGAGGAGATGAATGTATTTCTTTCTTTAACTGTCTTCTTGTCCTCACCAAGGCTTTACTTCTCCCAGTCGACTTTTTCAGATATGGAGAGAGAATCAGATGGAAGAGACAGAAGACACTGCAATACCTACAGGGCAGTGGGAGTGGGAGTGGGGCTCAAAGCTGGGTCACGCACAGGACAAAGCAGACTTGATCCAGGTGAACTGTCTTGCCAGTCCTGAGGTGACTATATCTCTTACCCCATCAGAGTAAAGATACTTATTTTTTAATATTTATTTATTTATTCCCTTTTGTTGCCCTTTTTATTGTTGTAGCTATTATTGTTGTTATTGATGTCATTGTTGTTGGACAGGACAGAGAGAAATGGAGAGAGTAGGGGAAGAGAGAGATGGGTAGAGAAAGACAGACACCTGCAGACCTGTTTCACCGCCTGTGAAGCAACCCCCCTACAGGTGGGGAGCCAGGGGCTCGAACTGGGATCCTTATGCTAGTCCTTGGCGCTTTGCGCCACATGCACTTAACCTGCTGCACTACTGCCCGACTCCCAAGATACTTATTTTTGCAAACAAGGCTATAGCTAGGACTCCATGCCAGCACTATGAATCCACCACTCTTGACAGCCACTTTTTCCTTTTTTTTTTTTTACCTTCTTTCCTGTTTTCCTATTTTTATTTGATAGAACAGAGAGAATTTGAGAGGAAAGGGGGAAGTAAAGAGGGAGAGAGAAAGACAGACACCCACAGACTTCCTTCACCATTCATGAATTGTCCCCACTACAGGTGGGAAGCAGGGCCTCCAATGCTGATCTTTTTGCAGGTCCTTGAGCTTAGTACTCTGTGTTTTTAACTGGGTGCAACACCACCCACCCCCTGAGGGTAGAGAGTCCATTTCTCTTGAGAGGAAGGGTTTTTGTCTCCTGTTTTGCATTTTCCACTCCTAGCAAGTACCTCCTCCCCAGGAATTCCTCTGGGTATTGATTTTAAATTCCATCTACCTTCAGAAAGGATTTTAGGCATGTAGACCTGAGTTCTAGTTCTGATTCTGCTGTGTAACTTTGGGCAAATCACTTGCTCATTTGTAGCCTAGGGTTGTTGGAGGAGGGGTTGAGCAAGATGAGCAGGGGTGTGGATGGGAGCTAACACCCTGTAAATGAGTCCTTTGCAGAGCACAAGGCTCTGGGCCCCAGATGGGAGCACCATGGAGGGTGGGGCAGTGCTGTGGTGTCTCTCTCTCTCTCTTCAAGGAATCAAAGCAAAAGGCCAGACAGTGGCATACCCAGCTGAGTGCCCATGTTACAATGTGCAAGAACTGGGGTATAAGACCCTAGCCCCCACCTGCAGAAGAAGAGCCTCGAGAGAGCTGGATCAGGACTGCAGGTGTGTGTCCCCCCCACCTCTCCCCCTGCCTTTATTCCTCTCTGTCTCTATCCTAAAAGTAGTATATAAGATAAAATTTAAAAAAAAAAAGGCAATAAAAGCAAGCTGCTGGAGGGGCCTCTTAGTGGTGGGTTCACTCCCCAGTAACGCATTAGAAAGAGAACATAAGGTGTGGCGGTGTGGCGGGAAGGTGCTAAGCTACTGTCGGCATGGCTACTGCTGGGGCTACTGTGCAGATACTAATGAAGGCAACACACGGGCTACATGAGGGGACTAAGCTCTTGAAACTCCTTCTCAGCACAACTGTCCTCCCAGCTTCCCTACCTAACCAGCCACCCTCTCCATCGCCTCCAATGTTTCTGGATCTTCCAAATGCATCTCACCCGCTCTTGAGATTTCAGTCTTGTCCACAGACCAGTGATGCTCAGCTGTATCTCCAGGCTCCTCCAGCTGCCTCTCAGCTCATTGAGATGTCTGTGTGCACCTCCGTGTAAGCGCTAGTACTATGT
Source organism: Erinaceus europaeus (assembly GCF_950295315.1). Classification (NCBI taxonomy): domain Eukaryota; kingdom Metazoa; phylum Chordata; class Mammalia; order Eulipotyphla; family Erinaceidae; genus Erinaceus; species Erinaceus europaeus. The sequence goes on along the minus strand of NC_080176.1, from coordinate 13,519,260 downwards.
CCCCCATATGCCTAGTCCTCCAAAGTGCTTCCTCCTCGCGGTGGCCCCAGCCACATCTGACTCAGGCCTCCACTCCTGTGTTCTCCTCCCATCCTCATATAGTCCAGCTCCTGTGAGCTACACACACTCTTGCTGAGTCAACTACCTCTCGCCCCTTCTACTGACTTCTTTTGCCTCTAGGGACTCTGAAAGTGTCCTCACTGCTCTCCCTGTTCTGCCCCGCCATCCCTTCCCTGACCCTTCTCTTAACGGTAAGTCAGCAGGCTGGTGTTACCTTTAACCACTTGCAACTTGAAATAAATATCTGGCGTGGCCTCTTTAAATGCAGGGTTCAAGCTTGGCATCACCAAAAGGGGGGCAGAGAGGCATTTATGTGCCTCCTCTTGCAATACGATGCAAGATGCCTGTAGGGTTCTCACCAGAACTGCTTCGTCTCAACCATCAAACCTCTACAGTAGATTCCAGTTTACAGGACATTTGGGGGGTGAAGAAATTCCTTCAAGAACACCATGAGGAAACTGGATAATCCTGATGTGAGAGAATCTGCCAGACAGCACACAGATTCTTCAAAAATAGAGCAATGTCTTATCCTTCAATCTAGGAAGAAAACATGGGGGTGGGTTGGGAGACAGCTCTTCTGGAGGAACACATACTCCCTACCCCCCATATACACAAAAAAAGCACTTAGGCCACAAGCTTTCTCCCCCTCTTTTTTACTAGTGGTTTAATATTGATTTATATGCGATAACAGGAGTATAATTCCACACTGTTCTCACCACCAGAGTTCCATGTCCCCATTCACTTTATTGGAAATTACAGTCATTTTCCAAAGGTCACAGATATAGGATGACTATTATTTCTATAATTGTGTTTATATATATAGGTTGACTATTATTTCTATAATTGTGTTTATATATATATTTGCTTTTTTTCCCTATGGCCCTGACTTCTCTTCCTCTAGAAGTCACACCTACACCTGTTACTACTTCTAAGCATCCTTTTTCCCTCTTCTCTCTCTGGGTCCTGATGGAATTGGAGTTCAGAGCCCTCTGGTCATCTTCCCCCATCATTTCTCCCCCTCTAGGATTATAAACCAAAATTCTTTATGGGGTGCAGAAAATGGAAGATCTGGCATCTGTAATTGCTTCTCCACTGGACATGGACATTGGCAGGTCAATCCACACCCCCACCCCATTTCTCTTTTCCTAGTGGGCTAGGAGTCTGGAGAGGTGTGGTTCCAGGGCTCACTGGTGAGGTTGTCTGGTTAAGCCACATTCTTGTATTTTTCTCTACATATACAGAAGACCAATCCTTATCCTTTGCTCCTGGGGCAGACAAGATTGCAGTGAGAGCAAGAATAGCAGTGCTAACATGCAGGTCAAGGCAGCTGGGAAGGAGGCTGCCTGTGGGAAGTGTCTGCTTCTTCCAAGCACTGCTTAGAGCTGGGAACTGGCCCTGCTCACCAGACTCAGATCATTCCATTTTAGTTTCCCTCCCATATCCTTTACTAGTGTAAACTTCTGAAGAGGCTCTTGCTTTGAGGAAGTTTATAACAGCTGTAGCAATCTCTATTAACCATCCTTTATCAGAGAGATAAAAACCAGCTGTTTCACTAATTGCCCTTAACTGCTTGGGCTTGATTATTAATGAATGTCCTTGCCTTGAGTTCAAACAGCTTAATTAGCTAAAGTTAAGTGTTCCCAATAAATTTACTAACCTATGATAAGCTTTTCTTTAATAGGAAATGTGCAGTTCTTAATTAAATAGAATAATTTACAACTCCACGTCTATTATAAGTAATGGTTGCCCAGCTACCGTGTTACCTAATTAGGTGATATTGAAATTCCTCCAAAGGGGAATGGAGGCTTCAGCTGAACATGCCCTTGGACAAGCCAATTTCTTAGCAGCCCACCAGAGATGTGCAGCTTAGAGCCGTGGACGGACTTGGCATTGGCATCTGGGCTGGAATTTCTTCTCTACCACTTAGAGGGTACCCACTGCCTCACCTGTGATTAGGGGCCTAGCTCCTTTCAGAGCCTGTAGGGACAGACAGGACATCTGCAATCACTTCAGTCAAAGAAAAGACGACAACTTAATGCCCTCTTTAAAATCAAGGGGTTGAGGTTGAGCCAGGTGATGCTGCATCTGGTTGAGCGCACACATTACCCAGTGCAAGGATCCAGGTACTAGCCCCTGGTCCCTACTTGCAGGAGGGAAGCTTCATGTGTGACAAAGCAGTGCTTTAGGTGTCTCTCTCTCTTTCCTCGTCTTTTCCTCCCCTCTCAATTTCTCTCTGTCCTATCAAATACAAGAAAAACAAAATAACGGTGTACTGCACCGAAGTAACAGACCCCGGGGGGGTGAGGGGGTTTCAGGTAGGTCCTGTTGCGAGATAGTGGAGGAGGACCTAGGCTGTGGGTGAGAATGCTTTGCAGAAAACTGAGAGATGTTATATATGTACCAACAACTGTATTTACTATATACCATTAATCCTCCAAATAAAATAATAATAAAAGAAAACATTTACATGAAATAATGAAGTATTTTTTTAATTATGGGGTCATGAGCTGATGAAATAGTTCGCTTGTATAATGTGCTACTTTGCTGTGGGCACCACCTAGGTTCAAGCCCAGCTCCCATAACACTGGAAGAAGCTTCAATACTGTTCCCTTCCTTCTCCCTCTCTCTCAACCTCACTCTCTTGGAGTAAGTCCAGAAAGATGACAAAAATAAATAAATGTACATACATTATCTGTAGGGTCATACCTTTCTAAGCAAAATTACTCCCGATTAGAGAACATACAAAAAAAGGGGGCAGGCAGTGGTGCACCAGGTTATGTGCACATAGTACCAAAAAAAAAATCCATTTCATGGTGATCATGAGAAAAGCATCAGACAAACCACATTGGGGAACCTTATACAGCACTTGATATCTAGACTACATACTGTCAAGGTCATCCAGGGGTCTGGGAGATGGCACAGTGGATAAAGTGTTGGACTCTCATGCATGAGGTCCTGAGCTCAATCCCCAGTGGTATATGTATCAGAGTGATGTCGGGTTCTTTTTCACTTTCTCTCTCTCCCTCCTTCTACATCCCTCATTATTAAATAACTAAAATCTTTTTTTTGTAGCCTTGTGGAAACAAGGCCTCAAAAAAATTGGTTCAAAACTCAGAATTGTTCCTCTCCATGGAAGTCTTTATTAAAAGGTGAAAGATTTATGTGATCTGAAGAGAAACCAGAGTATAATAACTAAAATCTTTAAAAAAATAATAAGAAGGAGGAGGAGGAGGAGAAGGAGAAGGAGAGGAGAGAAGAAGGAGAAGGAGGAGGAGGAAGAGGAGGAGGAGGAGGAGGAGGAGGAGGAGGAGGAGGAGGAGAAAAGACGGAAGGAGAAGAAGAAGTAGTCATCATCACAGATGTAGAGGGAGAAAGACACTGTTCCAAACCTGAAGGACTGAGAATGCAAGGAAATTAAATGCACTATGGAACTGTGGTTTGGATCCTGGAATAGAAAGAGGAAATTAATGGACAAATAGTGAAATTTCAAGTCTGGAGCTTAGTTAGTAGCAATGTGTGAGTGCTGATTTCTTTTGACCAGAGCACTGCACAGCTCAGCCTTATGGTGGTGCCAGGGACCAAACTCAGGACATCCAAGCCTCAGTCATTGAAATCTGGCCTGGCCAGTGTTCAGGCAGAACCCAAGGGCAGGGTGTCCCTGAGAGAGTATACAGACCTCCATATTGTTGTTGGGTTTTGTTTCTGTCATTGCCAGGGCTTTACTACTGCAAGCCAACTTTTTCTAATAGAAAGACAGAGACAGAGACACAGAGGGAAAGGTGCCAAAGCACTGAGGCTTCCCTTAGTGCAGTGGGGCAAGGCCTGAACCTGGATCATGTAGAAACAGGAGAAACAGGCACACTACAGATGAGCTATCTGGTTATCCCCCGCCCCCCAACACACACACACACACACACACACACACACACACACACGTTGTTGTAAAGTACAGGTGGTGAAGCTGGGGAGACAGCATAGTGGTCTCCCATTATGCTGCAAAAGACTCATGCCTGAGGCTCCAAGATCTCAGGTTTAATCCCCAACACCACCATAAATCAGAGCTGAGCAGTGCTCAGGTGTGTGTTTCTTTCTCTCTATATATATTTCTCTCATTAAAATAAAGTTAACAAATAAATCAGGTATACATGGTGTGAGTGAAATGCAAAAGAGGGGAATGATTCAGCAACCAGACCAAACAGATCACACTGTGCACTTGACCATGGTGGAGGACTATGACTTCAGCAACACAGAGCTGCAGGCTCAGGTGGGGGTGGTCAGCCTGCTCTGTGAGGACTGTGGAACAGGCAGGTGATGTTTTCCCTTCTCTTTTTGCTCACTTCCCCCAACTCCCCCTCTCCCTTCACATCACACCATCCTCCCACTGTCTGGTAAGCCCTTCTACAACCCAGAGGGTAATCTTCCAAACTTCTCTCTACATTCATATGGTCACACAAAAGTGTATATATCTACACACAAAACACAGACATTTGTCACTGCCTGTTTTCCTTTGCTGCACCCCTCTTATCCTATGTTTTTGTCAATATTTCCTTTTTATAAATAAATTTTTTTTAAAAAAATGACATAAAAAAAAAATCCCTCCAAGACATCTGGTATTACATGAATTCATTGTTATGTAGTGGCCACACACAATTCTGTGGTGTGGGTGTCATGAATCTATTCAGTCCCTCTTTGGCCAGGACAAACAAGACTGCAATAAACACGCTCCAGCAAATGCCACGTGTATAGGCCTTTGATTGCTGTGAGATGGAGCCCCGGAAGAGAGCTTGTTGGATCAGAAAATTTTATATATATATAGTTCCCCGACTGTGAGCCCAGACCCCTGAAACACTGGACACAGTGCTACCTTCCCTAATGGAATGATGAGAGACTAACAGGTCGTAATGCCTGTGCCTCCCACAATGTTTTTATATATATATTAAAACTAAGTTTTTTTAAAAGAGCAAAAGATGAGAATAGGACTATGGTTACTTGAAGAGAAATTTGCAGAGAACTCCTAAGGTATTGGGGATGGTCCAGTTTTTAGCTGCAAGTAGACTCACAAATGCTTATTTTATCATTATTATCATTCACATGTGTGTCCTATATCAAACCCCAAAAAATTTAAACACTCTCCACATTTCAGTTTGAGTAAGTGTGATCCAATTAATCTTCTTCATCATCATTAACAAGAGTCGCTCTTTCCCTATCGCCACCAACAACAGGTGTCTGCGTTCCTGCCAGCCTGAGACACAGGTCTCATTGCGGCCTCAATCTGCATCTCCCTGTCTTTGCTGTGTCTGGGCATCTCTTCAGACATTTATCATCCGTTTGAACAAACAACCACTTGAGTGTATGTAAACAGCATTTTAAATAATCTACTAATCATTTCTCATGAGATAAAAGGGAAAGTTTACACCCAATCCTTTAACTCTCTTCCCTGTGAAAGATAAAGTTGAGAATTTTCAGTATCACAAACAAAACAAAAAAATTAAACAGCATGAGATGGTTCTTCCGCATCTAAGGAACCAAAGGCTATAATGACAGCAGCAAATCACAGGGAAGCTCCCGACTGTGAGCCCAGACCCCTGAAACACTGGACACAATGCTACCTTCCCTAAGGGAATGATGACAGACTAACAGGTCGTAATGCCTGTGCCTCCCACAATGTTTTTGTTTTTATTCCACCAGAGTTATCAGTGGAGCTCTGAGCCTGCATGATTCCTCCACTCCCAGAGGACTTTTTTTTTCTTAGATAAATGGATGGGGGTGGAGAGAGAGAAAGACTGAAGCATTCCTCTATCTTCCCCCATGCAGATACTCCGCGTGGTAGCCAGGTGCTCAAGCAGGATCAAGTGCACTCTACTGGGTGGCTTCTCTCTTGCCTCCCTGACTATTTCTTATATTGACATTCTCACTCAAAATGTGATGATATTAGGAGGTGGGGGCTTTGAGGTTATAAGGGTGAAATCTTCAGGGATGGAGTTAATGCCTTTATAACAACCCTGGGAGAACTCCCTTCCCCCTCCTGCAGAAAGAAGACACAGGAAGAAGGTTGAATCAGGAAGAGGGTTCTCGGGAGACACCAACTCTGCTGGCATCTTGATCATGGACTAGAGAAATAAAAATTCTGTTGTTTACAAGCCACTCCCCACTCCAAGTGCATTGAGTGTAACAGCCCAAATAGACTAAGACACAAAGGTGAGTGTGTCCTTCCTGAGAGGTTCCTCTGCTGCCCTGGAGGAGAGTGGGAAGCCCCACCTCCACCCAGCTGACTGATAAGTCTCCTTGCCAGTCCCCAAGACTGGGTGGGGTGGGGTGGGGTGGTGGATAGTGCTTTTTCGTGAGCTCCACTCATGACTCTGTCCCTTTCCTCATACTATAGCACAGCACAACATCTCTCTAGGTAAGCAGCTAGAGTTCTTAAGCCACTCTTAGTAGCTACACAACACTCCATGCGCAGCTGAGCTAGACTAGACCTACTCATTTGCTGCAGAGGGACCTTCAAGTGGTTTCCAAGTTATTTCATGATTCATTGTTAGCAAGAATGAATAAAATTAAAAAATATAAAGACATATATGTAGAACTAATTCATAGCAGCACAATTTGTGATGATAAAATTTGGAAGTGACCCAGATAGCCAATGACAGATGAAAGACTAAGAAAGCTATGGTATTGAGGCTGGGATGTGGTGCATCTGGTTGAGTGCACATATTACCATGTGCAAGGACTGGGGCTCAAATCTCAGGTCCCCACCTGCAGGAAGAAGTGAAGTGGGATTGCAGGTGTCTCTCTGTCTCTCTCCCTATACCTCCGAATTTCACACCAGGGGAGGGGATGGGATATGGAGTTCTGGTGGTGGGAATTGTGTAGAGTTGTACCCCTCTTATCCTATGGTTTTGTCAGTGTTTCCTTTTTATAAATAAAATTTTTTTAAAATGCAGACAGATAGTTGTAGAGATGATGGCTAGCCCATGTCTACAATGTTAGGGGAACTGTGGTGGACTGCAGTGGGGAGACGGGAGATTCAGAACTCTGGTGGTGGGAATAGAGTGGATTTAAACTCCAGTTGACATGTAATTTTGTAAAATAAAAAAATTAATAAATAAGAAGAATTAAAACAAACAAAAAAGACTGTTGATCCATTCTCCCAGAGGAATAAAGAATAGGGAAGTTTCAAATGGAGGGGATGGGAATACAAACCTCTGGTGGTGGGAATTGTATGGAATTGTACCCCTCTTATCCTACAATCTTGTTAATCATTATTAAATTACTAATAAAGGGGGGTTGGGCAGTAGCAAAGCGGGTTAAGTACACATGGTGCAAAGCGCAAAGACCGGGGTAAGGATCCTGGTTCAAGCCCCTTTCTCCCCACCTGCAGGGGGGTTGATTCACAAGTGGTGAAGCAAGTCCGCAGTTGTCTTCCTCTCTCCATCAACAATGATTAAAAATGGGGTGGGGGCAAAAAAGGGGAAACAAAGATAGCCTCCAAGAGCAGTGGATTCGTAGTGAAGGTACCAAACCCCAGCAATAATCCCTGGAGGCAAAAGAGCAAAAAAAGGAAGGGGAGGGGAGGGGGGAGGGGAGGGGGGAGGGGAGGGGGGAGGGGAGGGGGGAAGGGAGGGGGGAGGGGAGGGGGGAGGGGAGGGGGCAGGGGAGGGGCAGGGGAGGGGGCAGGAGAGGGGGCAGAGGAGGGGGAGGGGAGGGGGCAGGAGAGGGGGCAGAGGAGGGGGAGGGGAGGGGAGGGGTAGGGGAGGGGGCAGGGGAGGGCGGGGGAGGGGAGGGGAGGGGTGGGGAGGAGAGGAGAGGGGGAGGGCGGGGGAGGGGAGGGGAGGGGAGGGGAGGAGAGGAGAGGAGAGGAGAGGAGAGGAGAGGAGAGGAGAGGAGAGGAGAGGAGAGGAGAGGAGAGGAGAGGAGAGGAGAGGAGAGGAGAGGAGAGGAGAGGAGAGGAGAGGAGAGGAGAGGAGAGGAGAGGAGAGGAGAGGATGGGGGGCCAGGTGGTGTTGCACCTGATTAAGTGCTTGTGTTAAAGTGTGCAAGGACCCAAGTTCAAGCCCTTGGTCCCAACCCGCAGGTGGAAAGCTTCACGAGTGGTGAAACAGGGCTGAAGGTCTTGGTCTTGGTCTCTCTCTCTCTCTCTCTCTCTCTCTTCCTCTGTATCTCTCCTCCCCTCTCAATGTCTCTGTCTCTATCCAATAATAAATTTTTTTAAATATTTTTTTAAAAGTATGTATAAAGTAAGATAAGTCAGAAACAGAGGATGAATATGGGATGATCTCACTCATAGGCAGAAGTAGAAAAACAAGATCGGGGTCGGGCGGTAGCGCAGCAGGTTAAGCGCAAGGAACGGCACATGGATCCAGGTTCGAACCCCCGGCTCCCCACCTGCAGGGGAGTCGCTTCACAGGCGGTGAAGCAGGTCTGTCTTTCTCTCCCCTCTCTGTCTTCCCCTCCTCTCTCCATTTCTCTCTGTCCTATCCAGCAACGATGACATCAATAACATCAACAACCATAACTACAACAATAAAAAACAACAAGGGCAACAAAAGGAAATAAATAAATATTTTTTTTAAAAAAAGATCAGAAGAGAAAACACTAAGCAGGACTGGACCAGAGTTGTATTGTACCAAAGTAAAACTCTGGGCTGGAGGGTGGGGGGTTCAGGTCCTGGAATATGGTGACAGAGGAGGACCTAGTGGGGGTTGTATTGTTAAGTGGAAATGTTATACATGTACAAACTATTGTATTTTCCTGTTGACTGTAAACCATTAATCCCCCAATAAAGAATTTATTTTTAAAAGTATGTGTAGCTTTCCTAATTCCAGATCAGAATATAAATATGTATGTCTTCTTCCATACTGACTTCAGCAGCAGATGTTCCTGTTGTTTTGATTTGACAAAATCTGAGGATCTCAGAATGGAAAAGGAACTTCACTATGTATTCTTTAGCTACGTTACACAATAGTAATTTCTGTAGAGTAGATAGCATAGTGGTTATGCAAACAGACTCATGCCTGAGGCTCCAAAGTCCCAGGTTCAATGCCCCTCACCACCATAAGCCAGAACTGAAAAGTGCTCTGGTAAAATAAATAAATAGTAATTTCATAGCTAGGGTTTGATTCTGATGGTTTCCCATTCCTTTTGATCAAGTGATTTATTTTAATCCCTGCTGGAATTTAGCTAAGGCTGCAGAGCCAGAATTTAATTTTTCAGATTTATAATTTATTATTATTACTGGGTAGAGGCAAAGAATAATTGACGGGGGGGGTAGAGAAAGAGAGACAGACACCTGCAGCCCTGCTTTACTACTCATGAAGCTTTCCCCTCGCAGATGAGGGCCAAGGCCTTGAATCTGGGTCCTTGCGGACTGTAATGTGAGCGCTTAACCAGGTGCACTACCGCCTGGTCCCTATAATTTCCTTTGAACAACTGACTCCCTGTGATTTGTAGGCAAGATAGTGAATCAGATATGGACCCTGCTTGCAATTAACTTACAGTCCTCTAGGAGCAGTATGAATATAGAAGTAAGTGCAGCTGGGGGCCGGGCAGTAGCACAGATGGTTAAGTGCACATGGTGCGAAGCACAAGGACCAGTATAAGGATCCTGGTTGGAGCCCTGGCTCCCCACCTGCAGGGGAGTCACTTCACAGGTGGTGAAGCAGGTCTGCGGGTGTCTGTCTTTCTCTCCCCCTCTCAGTTACTTCTAGAAAAGCAACTTGAAAGAAATGACATTGGGCCTTGAGGCACTGGCCAGGTTTTGAACACCTATTTGGAAATGGGCAGAAGGAAAAGAGCTGGTGGGGAAGGAAGCAGCAGTGGATTTCCTCTTCAAAACCCTGACCCGGGATAAAAACAAGTAGCTGTGAATTGCAGCTCTGCACCAGCCCGGCCGGGACCAGGCTGACGCAATGTGCACATGGTGTGCTGCTCTGCCAGCGCGCCCAGCGTCTCTGACGCAGCTCCATCAGCCAGTGCTGAGCCTAGAGCTGAGAGACAGGAAGCCGGGCTCCACACACACTCTTCATCTAGCGGCAGCATCGCGTGCTGTGAATGTAAATGTGGTGGTAATGCTGAGAGAACAAAGAAAATAGCTCAAATCTGCTGTAATCAATTTCGTTCATTCAACAAGGAACCACTATTTCAGGTGCAGGAGAGAGCGAGAGGTTCAGACAGTGAGGTTACCACCCACCCTGGGGCTTATGGCCAAATAGGGAGCGTGCGAGAGTTTCTAATGTGAGTAAGGTCGTCTGTCACCCACCTCCCAGTCTTGGTTTCTCAATGTGATTCTACAAATGGATGTTTTTGTAGAGCCCCTGACAGAAGGACTGAGGCAAGGAAATTACAAAAGGAGACCAGAGCATCTTAGTCACAAAAAGATGATGCTTTGATTAAAATAATTTTTTAAAAAATAAAGAGGGAGGCTGGGATAGCTCATCTGGTAGAGTGCATACGTTACCGTGTACAAGGACCCAGGTTCAAGCACCTGGTGACACCTGCACAGGGGAAATTTTATGAGCAGTGGAGCTAGACTCCATATATCTCTCTCTGCCTCAAAAAAAAAAAAAAAAAAAGTGGTGGAATGATACAGGTGCAAAGCCCAAGTAGAAATAAGTCAATAAATAAGAATTATGAAAACTGTAAAGGAGATGGGCATGTTAAAGGAACCTAGAAACCAATCTGAAAGTGACCCCAGTAGCCAGAGCTGGAACAACCAGAGCAACAAAATAAATCATGTAAATTACAGCCCAAGGTATAAAAGTAAGTATGTATGAATTCACACTTCCGTGGCTCAGTGATGAAATAAATATAATCATGGGAGAATAAAGGGTACAAATCTTCCGTACAGAAAAGCCCAAGTAATATTCACACATAGCTCCCTTGTTCAAGTGCACTCCTTCTGAATGTGGGGTGAATTTACTCATTTAATGAACTCACTAAATAACAGAGAATGTCTCCAGTGTGAAAGGGAAACAGCAGCCCCACAGTGGAGAAGCTTGGCAGGTGCTCCATGACCACACAGTCAAAGTTAACACCACCACTGAAAATCAGGCTGGCAGCATACACACTGGGCTAGTGCTCCACAGATCTATTTCCCAGTCCAAACCCAGACTGAGGGACACTCTGCAAAACACTTGAACCTGTCTTCCTCAAAGCCGTCCAGTTGATGACAACCAGGGAGAAAACTGAAAAACTGCCACAAGCCAGGAGAAACTAAGGAGCCAGGAAGATGAAATGAAATGCGGCAGAAGCCCTAGCACACTGACAGATACGTTGGTTATAAAGATGTGATGTACATATGATGGCATATTACTTGGCCATGAAAAAGAAGGCAATTCTACCACTTGTGGAGATATGGATGGATTTTGATGATAAGTGGAATAAGTCAGAAAAACAGAAACTTTGGGTTCTTATTTGCATGTGGAATCTGAAAACATCAAGCTCATAGAAACAGAGTAAAGCAGAAGCTGCCAGTGGAGTATGGGACCGTGCTGGGAAAAAGGCTGCAAACTTTCAGCTCTAAAATGAACTGAATACTCGAAAGCTGCTATGAAAATGAAGCTTCAGTATCCTAACAACAATAAAATGGTAGATACATGAGGCGAAAGGTGTGCAAGCAACCTTACTGTGGCAGACATTTCATAATGCACACCCATGCAAATAGTCACATCTACACCTTAAGACATTCCAATGTCTGAAAAAATGCAATATAGCATCTGCATGAGATACCGGAACATAAAAGAAAACATATATATATATACAATGGAATACTACTCAGCTGTAAAAAATGGTGACTTCACCGTTTTCAGCCGATCTTGGATGGACCTTGAAAAAATCATGTTGAGTGAAATAAGTCAGAAACAGAAGGATGAATACGGGATGATCTCACTCTCAGGCCGAAGTTGAAAAACAAGATTAGAAAAGAAAACACAAGTCGAACCTGAAATGGAATTGGAGTATTACACCAAAGTAAAAGACTCTGGGGTGGGTGGGTGGGTGGGGAGAATACAGGTCCATGAAAAATGATGAATGAAATAGTGAGGGTTGTATTGTTAAATGGGAATCTGGGGAATGTTATGCATGTAAAAAAAAAAAAAAAGAAGAAGAAGTAGAAACGCAAAGCAGAAATTGACTGAGTTTGGAGTATGGCACCAAAGTAAGAAAGCAGAAGTACACTAGAGTTTGCAGTGAGTACCTCCCTAATACTTCCTCTCCACTTTTCCAAGCTTTGGGTCCATGATTGCTCAACAATTTGTTTGGCTTTGTATGTTAACTCTCTTTTCAGTCACCAGGTTCCAGGTGTCATCAGGATGCCGGCCAGACTTCCCTGGATTGAAGACCCCACCAATATGTCCCGGAGCTCAGCTTCCCCAGAGACCCACCCTACTAGGGAAAGAGAGAGGCAGACTGGGAGTATGGACCGACTAGTCAACGCCCATGTTCAGCGGGGAAGCAATTACAGAAGCCAGACCTTCTACCTTCTGCAACCCACAATGGCCCTGGGTCCATGCTCCCAGAGGGATAGAGAATGGGAAAGCTATCATGGAAAGGGGTGGGATATGGAGATTGGGCGGTGGGAATTGTGTGGAGTTGTACCCCTCTTACCCTATGGTTTTGTTAATTAATCCTTTCTTAAATAAAAAAAAAACAAGGGTAATAAAAGGGAATAAAAAAAAAGTTGTAAAAAAAAATTAAAAAATAAAAAAAAAAGTCTCAAAAAAAAAAAAAAGAAAACATGAGTCTTTAAAAAAAAATACTCTGAAAGGCTGGGCAGTAGTGCACCTGGTTGAGCACAAGCATCACTATGCGCAAGGGCCTGGGTTCAAGCCCCTGCTCACCACCTACAGGGGGGAAAGCTTCACAAGCTTCACAAGTGAAAGAGGTCTGCTTCTCTCTCCCTCTCTCTCTCCCCTTCCCTCTCAATTTCTCTCTATTCTATCAATAGAAAGGAAAAAAAGGGAGTCAGGTTGTATCACAGTGGGTTAAGTGCAGGTGGCGCAAAGTGCAAGGGCCAGCGTAAGGATCCTAGTTTGAGCCCCGGCTCCCCACCTGCAGGGGAGTCGCTTCACAGGCGGTAAAGCAGGTCTGCAGGTGTCTATCTTTCTCTCTCCCTCTCTGTCTTCCCCTCCTCTCTCCATTTCTCTCTGTCCTATCCATCAACTACGACATCAACAATAATAACTACAACAATAAAACAACAAGGGCAACTAAAGGGAATAAATAAATAAATAAATAAATATCTTTTTAAAAAAGGGAAAAAGAAGTGGCTGCTTCAAGTGATGGATTTGTAGTGCTGGCACTGAACCCTAGCAATAACCCTGGTGGTAATAAAAATTAATAATAAGAAGAAAATGACAGCGATCACCACTACCAGCACCCTAGCAAAATCCAGATAAAGGGGGCTAGTGGAAGACCTCAGCTGGGAAGGAAGTGCTTTGCCATGCATGTGACCCAGGTTGGAATCCCAGGGGCCCCATGTGGGGGTCCTATGGCACTGAGGGGAGCTTAAGCGATGCGCTGTATCTTTCTTTCTATCTCAAAGAAATGGTCCAGAGTGGTGAAGCCCCAGTGACAACAACAACAGTTGGATGAGTGCTACTCAGATGTTTTCAGAAAGGGCAGCTCAGTGATGAATCCCATGACCTGCATGTGTGAGGTCCTAGAAACAAAGCTCGCGATGCTGTGAGAACACCCACCAGGAGCGACCAATCAAGATAAAGATTTCAAGGCATACAAAAAATCTGAGTGAGATTTTTCAAATGGAAAAGCCCAGACTACAGACAACTGAGCCAGCAAGACAGCTGGATAGTCCACCTGCTCGGCCACCACACAACTCAGGTTCGAGCCTGACCTCCTACAGCATGGAGAAAGCTCCAGAGCTGTGGTATCTCTCCCTCTGTGTGTCTCTCTTTTCTGTCTCTATCTGAAAAAGTTAAAAATAGTAATAGTAAAACTAGAACTAGATAACCACTATCACAGGTACTTGACTTGCCCTTATAGTCATTGTTTACTGCTACTGTTGCTTTCTCTTTGTTGTGTTTTCCATTAAAAAATAACCTTTGAATCATATGTTAATTAAGACCAGCCAAACAATATTGAGAGGTACAAAGAAAAACAGTGCTTCCCCACCACCAGGTCCTTTCCCGAGAAAGCAGTTGTGTTGTCTTCCACAATCTCTTGTGTTTAATATTACAAATATAGAAAACATATATGAGTTTCTTTCTTTTTTCCCTTTAGTAACTGCAATTACTCATTGCTCTGCAGTTTGCTTAAAAAAAAAAAGAAGAAGAAGAATCAATCTAGATGTCCAACAACAGATGAGTGGCTGAGTAAGTTGTGGTCTATATACACAACGGAATACTACTCAGCTATTAAAAATCATGATTTCACCATTTTCAGCCCATCTTGGATGGAGCTTGAAGAAATCATATTAAGTGAAATAAGTCAGAAACAGAAGGATGAATATGGGATGATCTTACTCACAGGCAGAAGTTGAAAAATAAGACCAGAAGAGAAAACACAAGTAGAACCTGAACTGGAGTCGGTGTATTACACCAAAGTAAAAGACTCTGGGGTGGGTGGGGGGGAGAGTCCAGGTCCTGGAAAAGGATGACAGGGGACCCAGTGGGGGTTGTATTGTTGTGTGGAAAACTGAGAAATTTTATGCATGTACAAACTATTGCATTTACTGTTGACTATAAAACATTAATCCCCTAATAAAGAATTTTTAAAATGTAGTTTATATCATAAATATCTCCCCAGTATTCTGCCTATAAATCTAACTTGCTCTCTCCTTAAATCAACTTTACTGGGATACAACTTAACATGGAATAAATTCACCCAGATTAAATGGACAGTTGAATGCAGAAATATATACAGCTGGGCAACATGCTTTATTTTTTTTACTTGTGTGTTTGTTTGCTTGTTTGTCTGTTTTTGGCCACCAGTGTTAATGCTAAGCCTTAGTGCTTACACTTCAATTCCACAGCTCCCAGTGGCCATTTTTTCCTTTCCTTTCTTTTTCTTTTTAATGTTTTATTTATTGTTTACTAAATAAACAAAAAAAAGATATTGAGAGGAAAGGGGTGATAGGGAGAGAAAGAAAGAGACCTGTAGCACTGCTTCACCACTCATGAAGTTCCCCCCTCCAGGTAGGGAACAGGGGCTTGAACCCGTGCCCTTGCACATGGTAATGTATGTGCTCTACCAGGTACACCACCACCCGGCCCCCACACTTTGTTTTTTGTTTTGTTTTGTTGCCTCCAGGGTTATGGGTGGGGCTCAGTGCCTGCACTATGAATCCACTGCTCCTGGAGGCCATTTTTCCCATTTTGTTGCCCTTGTCGTTACAGCTGTTGTTGGATAGGACAGAGAGAAATGGAGAGAAGAGGGGAAGGCAGAAAGGGGGAGAGAAAGATACCTGAAGACCTACTTCACCAGTTGCGAAGTGACCCCCCTGCAGGTGGGGAGCAGTGTCAGGGTAGTCGAATCGGGATCCTTACACTGGTCCTTGAGCTTGGCGCCATGTGTGCTTAACCCACTGTGCTACCACCCGACGCCCCCATACTTTGTTATATTTAAAACCAAGATGACCTGCATAAGTGCTTGATATCCCACAGCCCCAAAGTGATCTCCAGCACCACTATGTACCAAAACTAAGCATTACTCTCATCTCTCTCTCTTCCCTTATGAAAATAAATAAATCATAAAAATAAATAAATAGAGAGGCCAGGCGATAGCACACTGGGTTAAGCACACATGGCGTGAAGTGCACAGACGACCATAAGGATCCCGGTTTGAGCCTGGGTTCAAGCCCCGGCTCGCCACCTGCAGGGAGGTAGCTTCACAGCAGTGAAGCAGGTCTGCAGGTGTCTATCTTTCTCTCCCCCTGTTTTTCCCACCTTTCTCCATTTCTCTCTGTCCTATCCAACAACAGCAACAGCAGCAACAACTATTGTAAAAAGATGACCTCCAGAGCCCCAGCAATAATCGTGAAGGCAATAAATAAGTGGCCAGGTGGTGCACACCTAGCTGAGTGCACAAGTTACCATGTGCAAGGACCCAGGTTCAAGTCCCTGGTCCCACACCTGCAAAGGGAGCACTTCTTTGTGTGTGGTGAAGCAGTGCTAAAGGTGTCTTTCTCCCTCTCTATCTCCCCTCACCCTCTCAATTTAGGAAGGCTTCCAGGAGGCACACAGAAGGGACTTGACCGGGAGACCCCGTGGCACCCACAGAGCGTGAGGAGAATGGCAGAAAGGGGAGCTTAGCATCAGGGGATGAAGACCCTACCTTCTGGGGCCACCTTCCTCCATGTTTAACAGGAAGCTCCCCAGGAACAGGACCAAAGCAGCCACTGCCCAGCACCAGTAACAACCCCATGGGAACATGGGCCCACTGGCCTCTGCCACGCTGCCCCTTGGACCCACGCAACATGTTTGGAAGTGGGGGGGGGGTCGGGGGGCTCCCTAAGAGGGAGTTGGATCTTCAAAGAAGCAGAATATCTGGCTGGAAAGACTGTCTTATGCAAGGGAAAAAGAAGGAGGGAGGGGGAGAGGGAGAGAGAGCGAGAGAGGGAGAGAGAGAGAGAGAAAGAGAACTACCCTGACACTGGAGGAGACTAAGACACCTCTACTTGGCGAATCTGAGTATTTGCCCTCAGCTCAGCAGCTGGGGGACTCGTGAGGCTGGAGCTGGGGTCAGCTCAGCCGTGTGCAGTAGGAACATAATCTGCTCCGCAGAGAATTGAAGCGCCATCATTTGGTGAACCGCCTCCAGTTACAGACATTTGACTGTCTCTGATTCGGGCTGGCTTTGTTGTAGTTGCTTTCTAGGGCTATTAGAAACACTTTTACACCCAGCATAACCTTGGCTGCCGGTGCCTTTGTTCCTGTAGTATGGATTTCCCAAAGCGGAACTTCTGTGTCAAAGCTTGTGCCTGTTTTTGAATTTTAACAGAAAATGCCTTTCCTGAAAGGCTGTAATTTCCAGTGTATAAAACTCTTATTATTTCCTCTCCCACTATAGAGAGTATCAACTGTTTTCTTTTTAGAAGACGCACATAGTGTAAGGAGCAGAGATAATTCACCCAGCCGAGCACACACCTTACTAAGCCTGAGGACTTGGGTTCCAGCCCCTAGCCGCAAGCACTGGGGAAGTTTCCAAGCACTGGAGTGGTGCTCTGATGTCTCCCTACCTCCCTCTTTGCCACTCTCCCTCTCTGTCTGTGGTTCAATGGGAAAAGGAGGGAAAAATAGGTCCACTGTGGGTATTTTTTTTTTAATTAAGGAGAGATACCACAACACTGTTCTACCATTCATGCAGCTTCTCCTTTTTTATTTATATATATTTTATTTTTCCCTTTTGTTGCCCTTGGTTATTTTTTATTGTTATTGCAGTTATTATTGTTATTATAGTTGATGTCATCATTGTTAGATAGAACAGAGAAATGGAGAGAGGAGGGAAAGACAGACGGGGGGAAGAAAGACAGACACCTGCAGACCTGCTTCACCACCTGTGAAGCGACTCCCCTGCAGGTGGGGAGCCCGGAGCTCAAACCAGGATCCTTATGCTGGTCCTGGCACTTTGCACCACGTGCACTTAACCCACTACACTACCGCCCGACTCCCTGGTATGTATTTTTATGAGAGAAAGGTCAGAGCACAACTCAGCTGGTGAACATATGGTGCTGGGAATCGAACCTTCAGGTTTGTAAGCTCTGCGCTCACCTGCTGAGCCCTCCCTCCCTAGATAATGCCCATTATTTTCCAGTCTGACCTGTGAATATGTGTATCTCTTTCATGCTGAAGTTTCAAATCTTTAAACACTAGTAGAGCTGCATGTAGCTTCGGACATTCATTGGTCATTGTATGTCCTGTGTTGCAAATTACCTCCTTTTCTCCTTTTGGCCAATTTTTTATTGGGCTCTTTTTCTTCTGTGTAACTGCTGTTGTTTAAATAACTTGTATGGGCTGGGAAGATAGCATAATGGTTATGTGAATGACTGTCATGCCTGAGGCTCTGAGGTTTCACGTTCAATCCTCAACACTACCACAAGCCAGAGCTAAGCAGTGCTCTCAGCTGGGACATGCTTGCTCTTGCTCTCTCTCTCTTTCTCTCTCTCTCTCTCTCTTTAACAATAAATAAAAAATATTTTTAAAATAAAAATGAAAGAATAAATAAACCTGTAACTATGGAGATTAGGAACATTACTATGCCTACCTCTTTCCCAGGATTCCAAATACAGTAGAATTAATAGTTCCCTCAGTATTTCTGTTAGCATAGGGTCTAGTCAGTCCATGCTTTTCCTTGAAGGTTTCTAGATTTACTGCCTTTGTGGCAGTGACCTTCAACTCTAAATCTAATCTTCATCACTCAGAGAGCTCACTTTGCCGACCCCAAAGACACCCCCTCCAGGACCCCATTTTCCTGAGTGCCTGTGGAGAAAGTTTGGTCAATGTCAAGGATGCCAACAGCTCTGACCATGAAAATCTGGGGAAATGACAACACAGATGCAACTGTTTGCAAGAAGCAGCATGGAAGCAAAAAGGCTGAGAATGGGCGAGGGAAACAGTGTTAGAACACAGGATGCCCCAGACGTCCCAGACGCAATCACCAGCACCATCAAGTTAATCTCTTTTTAAAAAAAGAAGGAAGGAAGGAAGGAAGGAAGGAAGGAAGGAAGGAAGGAAGGAAGAAAGGAAGGAAGGAAGGAAGGAAACTAAGTGGGTGGACGGTGAACAAAAGTCTACTTGGTAAGCCTAGATCCACACAAATGCACTTTAGTTCTCCCTGACATCCCCCCCTCTTTTACATATATTTTTCTTTATTGGGGGATTAATGTTTTATAGTTGACAGTAAATACAACAGTTTGTACATGCATAACACTTCTCAGTTTTCCACACAATAACACAAACCCCACTAGGTCCTCTGCCACCCATCTCCCTGACTTTTAATACCTAAAAGTTTAAATTTGTGTAAAAGCTGTAAGGATGCTTCAGCAAAAGACCACACACTCATACACCCAACATTTAGATTTGACTGGTTGCCACTTTTCCCTCAATACTCTCTATACATATAGTATATGCTTTGCATGTGATGCTGGCATCCATGTTGTACAGACTCCTGCAAGATCAGATAGCAGACGTTTCAATCTGAGAAACTGGATGTATTTCCTAAGAACAGAAACAATGATCACACTCTGGAGGTTAACTCTCACTGCAATACTATGACCACCAGTCCATAGATGAAGTTTCCCACTTTTCCCAACAGTGTCATTGAAAGCTGGGATATTTTTGGTCCAGAATACAAACATTATATCCCATTCATGGCCTTTTCTTTTTTTTTTCCTCCATTCACCTAGAATATCTCATCTTTAAGCTTAGTCCCTGCAATTTGAGTCCCCCTTTCTTTTTTTTTTTTTTAATCATTTTATTGGGTGGGGGAGTTAAGAGTTTATAGCCCGGATGTGGACACAACTACAGTTTCTCATTTCCCTGTAGCACATATCTGCAAAATCCTCTCACCCCCAACTTGGGTCCTTTTCCACCACTATGCAGCAGGACCCCGCATGTTTGATTGTTTTTATTTTATTTTTTATTTTTTTAATTTCTTTATTGGGGAATTAATGTTTTACATCTGACAGTAAATACAATCGTTTGTACATGCTGTTTGATTGCTTTTTAAGGCACTAGTCCTTTTTTTAAGTCCAAGCTCACTGACTTGCTCCTTAACTTGGACTTATCAGCTTGCCCCTTCATGGTCACATTTCTGATAAGAGTACTGCAGAGGGATTTCTGGGACATGCTCCGAGTTCTGATCAGGAGGCTCATGATGAGAATGTTCACCTAGCTAAGGAAATGCCTGGACATGTCTCCAATCTAAAGGCACCTTTACTGTCAGTTAACAGATGATCTCTGGGGAGAGGTTTTGAGACTTACATTACACTCTTCCCAAAAATATTGTATCTACTGATTTTAGATTAGTGATCCTTGCATGAACTAATTATTCCTGTGGTGATTGTAAAGAATGAGTTTCTAAACTGATCATTTCATCTAGATTTGTTTACTGATATTCTTGAGTAGACAAACACTTTATACCCCCTCATCTTTTTTTTTGTTATTGTCACTACAAACTCACTTATTTTCCTCAAACCATATATTATTATCTATTATAGGCATTAGTTTTAATGCTCACAATATCAAAATCTGGCCAGTTTCATAGTTGGGGGGGGAGTATTTCAGTTATACTCCACATCCCTTTCCTGTCTTGGCACTGGGACCAGCCCTTTCTCCAAGGACGACTGGGATAACTGTTAGTGGACTATGATATTTAGAGACCAAGATCTGAGCACTAGGAGTGCTCCCTGCTATTGGAACATCACACTTTGGTAGGACAAGCACACTTTTTTTTTTTTTTTGCCTCCAGGGTTATTGCTGGGACTCAGTGCCTGCACCATGAATCCACTGCTCCTGGAGGCCATTTTCCCCCCTTTTGTTGCCCTTGTTGTTGTGGTTATTATTGTTATTGTTGATGTCATTGTTGTTGGATAGGACAGAGAGAAATGGAGAGAGGAGGGAAAGACAGAGAGGGGGAGAGAAAGACAGACACCTGCAGACCTGCTTCACCGCCTGTGAAGCGACTACCTTGCAGGTGGGGAGCCAGGGGCTCGAACTGGGATCCTTACGCCGGTCCTTACGCTTTGCGCCACATGCGCTTAACCCGCAGCACCACCGCCTGACCCCGACCAGCATAATTTCAACAAGCATGCCACAGAAAGTCCATTTCATAGTCATTTTATTTTATTTTTTGCCTCCAGGGTTATCACTGGTGCTCAGTGCTGGTACTACATATCCACACTCCTGAGGGCCATTTTTTCCCCATTTTTACTGGATAAGACAGAAAGGAATTAAGAGAGGATGGAGAAACAGAGAAGGAGAAAGAAAAATAGACACCTGCAGACCTGCTTCATGCCTCGTGAAGAGTCTCCCTTGTGGTGGGGAGCTGGAGGCTCAAACCCGGGTCCTTGAGCTTAACCAGGTACACCACTGCCCAGCACCCCCCCCCCCCCAGAGTCATTTTACAAAGCTGTGGCACCGATGACTGGTGGAACCAATCTCACTCCCCAAGCAGAGGAGGTATTTATTGTTTTATGCCGACCAGCCTCCACGCCTCCCTCCTGGGACAACAACATCTTTTTCCTATGGCTCAGCCTCCTCTCCACTATTGAACACTCATCGTGTCCCAAATCCCTACCCACATCTACAGTGTAGGTACTGGGGGCCAGGCAGTGGCATACCTGGTTGAATGCACATGTTACAATGCACAAGGACCCCACCTGCAGGGGGAAAGTTTCACAAGTGGTGAAGCAGGGCTACAAGTATTTCTCTGTCTCGCTCCCTATTACCCCCTTCCGTCTCAATTTCTGGCTGTCTCTATCCAATAAATAAAGATAATAAAAAATAAAAATCAGTTTAAAAAAATAAAGAAAAGAAGTAGGTACTGAATTCCCAAGTCAAACAGGTATCCCAGGACCCCGGGAGGAGGTTAAAGAGGACGACTATGCCAGAGAGCAGCATGGGACGGTCTGCCCACACTCCCAGAGCCACATGTCCTAACACAAGGTGACACTCGCCATCCCTTTCCAAGGTCTACTGGTTTCTCATTTAGTGAGAGCCTTTATCCCACACAGCTGAAAGCCTCCCTGTCTTTGTAGAAAAATTCTGACACAATAGAACCCATTTCAGACGTCTCTCCCTAAGACTGGTTCTCTCGTTCACTCTTTCCACTTCATAGAATTTGGTTGTTTTGACAAATGTCTAGATGGTTGGTGATGCATTTTCATCTCCTTCCAAATCCTCACAACACACACCCTGCTTGTAAATCAGCATGACTTATTTCTGAGGAAAAACTTCTGAAACTTTGCTCATCTAGTGTTAATAGGGATTTCTTTATTTCCCTGCTTGCTTGATCTGTGGGGAGAAGAAAAGCCTGAAATCCTGATATTCACACCTTCAAAAATTATCAAGTCTATTTACCTCCCAGTTCTTTCTCTTTTTTTAAATCCTTTTTCCCATTCTCCTGCATATGA
Source organism: Erinaceus europaeus (assembly GCF_950295315.1). Lineage (NCBI taxonomy): Eukaryota > Metazoa > Chordata > Mammalia > Eulipotyphla > Erinaceidae > Erinaceus > Erinaceus europaeus. Next base: position 13,497,119 of record NC_080176.1, on the reverse strand, counting down.
TTCTTCTAATCTTCAATGTATGAGTGTTACATAAAACAGTAGGTACAGGTGAAAAGAAATAAGAAACAGAGGGAGTGAGAAAGGAAAGGAGGGAAGACAGGAGGGAGGCATCAGAGAAAGAAAGAGTCCACAGTACTTCATAGTGGAAAAAATACAAGTATTTTATATCTTTTGGTGTATGAGTCTTTTTAGTAACCCAAAGTTTGTTTGGTTTTTCATTTTCCTGTTTCTTTGTTGGGGGGGAGCGCACCAAGGTCTTGCACCTATGTGATTCCACTACTCCCAGTGGACATTTTTTTTTTATTTTCTTTTTTTATAAATGAGAAAGACAGGAGGGGAAGAGAAAAAGAACCATAAATCATTGTGGTATATGTGCTGCCCGGGATTGAACTCCAGACCTCTTGCTTGAGAGTCCAATGCTTTATCCACTGCACCACCTCCCAGACCACCATTTTGTTTTATTTTCATTTGACAGAGACGAATTAAAGTGTGTATTCTGCCATGTGAGCTGTTGCCTGAACCCTCCCTCAATGTTTTGATACTGAACTTGTTCATGTCTAAATGTCTTTGTCATCATATACCAGTCCAGCTTTCTTCAGTGCAATGTGGCCTAGGCTCAAACCTAAGCCAAACACATGATGGTGAAGTAGAGCACTAGGCAAGTGAACTTACCCACTGGCTGTTACTTGTCTTTCTTGGCCTTGAGGACTAAAGGAGTCAGTGTAATTGCTGAGGGTACAGAAGGCAAAACTGTATAAGCCTGAGCTTGTGAGCTCCCTCTCCTTCTCTCTCGCTCTCCCTCCCTTTCTCCTCTCCTCTTTCCTCTCTCTCTCCCACATTGACCATATAAATCTGAACTTGCAGGACAAGATGGGTGGAGGTTCAGTGTTGGTTGATGAGTTCAGCATTGAAAAAAAAAAAGAAAGAAAACAAAAACTCAGCAGGAGGGAGGAGAGGTCCTGTCAGAGTCATAAACCATGTTTCTGAAGTTTGGAGCAAGTTTAGGATTCCCACAGGGATGGGCAGGGCTACTTTGTTTCTGACTCACTGAGGACACTTCTGAGTTTATCAGGTATATTGGTGGTCAGTGCAATCTGAAGAAGCAAAACTGAACATGCACTCAAACGCGTTTGTTCATAACCAAGCAAGGAAAATGGCTGTCTCCCAACAAAAAGATGGCGGAAGGAAGGAGAGGACTCCCCTAAGACTTGCCAAATGCAACTGTGAGTCTCCATTGTTACTGCCCTAGAATCTGGAGCAGTGGCAGGGAGGCCCTGTGCTGACACCAGGGGACAGAGAACTAACAAGGAAACTCAGGAGAAGATCTATAACTTGGTGGCCTAGAGGTGAGACTATGAGAGTCTCTTTGCATAACCACTGGATTATCTCTGCCCCATGCTGCTTTATCTCTTGGTCAGGAGTCAGTGATTAAGCTAAGAAGCCTACTTATAGCTTAAAAGCTCTCACGCTCCCATAGCCTACAGGGAAGAAAAAGAACCCTTTAATTACCTTACTTAGACACAAGTCAATCCAGGCAAGAGTGATCAGTAATTTGAAAAGTACTAAGAGAGGTAACTTATAACGTAATATATAAAATGGGTAAACCAACAAGAAGAAATATTGGAGAAACTAACCAGGATAACAGTCCAGCTAAAAGCCCCCCAAAGGGTGAAGCACAAAATAATGAGGTCAACATCCCAACACTAGTTAAGGAAATAATCACAGGAGTGAGTAAACAGTTTGAAAGAATTATAATCAGAAATGCAGAAACAACAAATGAGACTCTGGAAGAAAACACTAAATATCTCAAGGTTATTAGAGAGCTGAAAGCTGAAATAGCTGAGCTAAGAACACAACTAAATGAACAAGCTAAAACAGTATCAGAACAGGGTCACAAAACAGATGAACTCTGGAAAACAGTAGAGGGGAGAGAGAATAGAATAAATGAGGCTGAAGACAAATTAGCAAGATCAAGAACGAATTAGAGACAACTAAAAAAGAAATAAGAGATCTCAAAAAGAGATTAAAGATACTGAAAAAAACAACAGAGACCTATGGGATGACTTAAAAAGAAATAATATATACATTATTGGCTTACCGAGGAAGAAAGAGAGGGAGGGGAAGAAAGCATTTTCCAGGACATAATAGCTGAGAACTTCTCTAGTCTAGACAACATAGAAGATATAAAGGTTCAAGAAGCCCAGAGGGTTCCAAACAGAATTAACTCAAACTTAAAGATACCAAGACATATCATATTTAAAATGGAAAGGAATAAAGATAAAGAATCCTGAAGGCTACAAGAGAAAAACAAAGAGTCACCTACACAGGAAAACCCATAAGATTAGCAGCAGACTTCTCCACACAAACACTACAGGCCAGAAGAGACTGGCAAGATATCTATTGGGTGCTCAATTCTTCTTCTAGCGTTTGCCCTTCTTCCGTAGCCAGTCAACAGCGTCAGGTTGAGCCTGATGTAAAGTTTCGAGACCTCCTTTGAATCTGGAGAGGTGGCAGTCATTGACTATGTGGGTCATAGTCTGTCTGTAGCCGCAGGGGCAGTTCGGGTCGTCTCTGGCTCCCCAGCGAGGGAACATAGCGGCGCACCGGCCATGGCCTGTTCGATAGCGATAGCGATTGAGGAGGGCCCAATCATAATGTGCTAAATGAGAAAGGCTTTCAACCAAGACTACTGTTTCCCACTAAACTGTCATTCAGACAAGATGGAGTCATAAAGACCTTCTCAGAAAATCAACAGTTGAAAGAATCAACTATCACCAAGCCTACCCTGAAAGAAGTTCTGAAAGGTATCCTATAAACAGACCACCATAAATATGTCATATATCATAACACTCTAAAACTCTACAACAATGGCATTAAAATATCTTCAATCTTCGATATCAATAAATGTCAGTGGCCTGAATTCACCTATTAAAAGGCACAGAGTAGGAAGATGGATCAGAAAACACAACCTGACAATATGCTGTCTACAGGAAACCCACCTAACTTAACAAGACAAACACAGACTCAAAAGTAAAAGGATGGAAAACTATCAGACAAGCCAATGGCCCACAAAAAAGGGCAGGGACAGCTATTCTCATATCTGACATGACAGACTTTAAAATAAAAAAATTAAAAAGATAGAGGACACTACTTAATGCTCAGAGGATCAATCAATCAAGAGGACTTAACAATTACTAACATCTATGCACCCAATGAGAAGCTATCTAAGTATATCAAACATCTACTGAAAGAGCTACAGCAATATATTAACAGCAACACAGTCATAGTAGGGGACTTCAACACCCCACACTCTCAATTTGATGGATCATCCAGGCAGAAAACCAATAAAGACATGAGGGAGCTAAATGAGGAGATAGATAAACTAGAACTATTGGACATTTTCAGAGTCATTCATCCCAAGAAACTGGAATACACATTTTACTCAAATCCACATGGGTCATTCTCAAGGACAGACCATATGTTAGGCCACAAAGACAGCATCAGGAAATTCAAGAGCATTGAAATCATCCCAAGCATGTTCTCAGACCACAGTAGAATTAAACTAACACTTAACAATCAACAAAAGATTAGTAACAGTCCCAAAATGTGGACACTCAACAGTACACTTCTTAACAACTTCTGGGTCAAAGAGGAAATCAAGGAAGAAATCAAAACATACTGAGAGTTAAAGGAAAATAAAGACACCAGCTATCAAAATATTTGGGACACAGCTAAGACAGTACTGAGAGGGAAGTTCATAGCCATACAAGCACACATTAGGAAACAAGAAAAAGCACAAATAACAGCCTGATTGCACATCTTAAAGACCTTAACGAAGAGAACAAAAGACAGAATGTGTCCAGAAAGGACAAACAGAAGGACAGAAATAACTAATGTTAGGGCAGAAATAAATAACATTGAAAATAAGAAAATCATACAAAAGATCAACAAAAGTAAATGTTGGTTCTTCGAAAGAGTAAACAAAATCGACAAGCCTTTAGCCAGACTCACAAAACAAAAAAGGGAGAAGACCCAAATAAATCGGATAGTAAATGAAAGAGGAGATATCACAACAGACACCGCAGAAAATCAGCATATCATGCAAGACTTCTATCAACAACTATATGCCATCAAGCTAGAGAACCTGGAAGAAATGGATGATTTCCTAAATACCTACAAACTTCCAAAATTAAGTAAAGAGGAACTAGATAACATGAACAGGCCCATCACAGCTAATGAAATTGAAACAGTTATCAAAAACCTTCCCAAAAATAAAAGTCCTGGACCAGATGGTTTTACAAATGAATTCTACAAAATCTTCAAAGAAGAACTAATATCTCTACTTTTAAAAGTCTTCCAGAAGATTGAAGACACTGGAATACTCCCCACCAACTTCTATGAAGCCAACATCACTTTGATACCAAAAGCAGACAGGGACACAACCAAAAAAGTAAACTACAAACTAATATCGCTGATGAACATAGATGCTAAAATATTGAACAAAATTCTAGCCAACCGGATACAGCAGTATATTAAAAAGATTGTTCATCATGACCAGGTGGGGTTTCTCCCAGGGAGGCAAGGTTGGTTTAATATACGTAAATCAATCAACGTGATTCACCACATCAATAAAAGCAAGACCAAAAACCACAGTCATATCAATAGATTCAGAGGAAGCCTTTGACAAAATACAACATCCCTTTATGATCAAAACACTACAAAAAATGGGAATAGATGGAAAATTCCTGAAGACAGTGGAGTCTATATATAGCAAACCTACAGCCAACATCATACTCAATGGTGAAAAACTGGAAGCATTTCCCCTCAGATCAGGTACTAGACAGGGCTGCCCACTATCACCATTACTATTCAACATAGTGTTGGAAGTTTTAGCAATAGCAATCAGGCAGAAGCAAGGAATTAAAGGCATACAGATTGAAAGAGAAGAAGTCAAACTCTCCCTGTTTACAGATGGCATGATAATGTACATGGAAAAACCTAAGGAATCCAGCAAGAAGCTTTTGAAAATCATCAGGAAATACAGTTAGATGTCAGGCTACAAAAGTAACATTCAAAAGTCAGTGGCATTCCTCTATGCAAACACTAAGTTAGAAGAATTTGAAATCCAGAAATCAATTCCTTTTACTATAGCAACAACAACAAAAAAACCAAACATGTAGTAATAAACCTAACCAAAGAATTGAAAGACTTGTGTACTGAAAATTATGAGTCACTACTCAAGGAAATTGAAAAAGACACAAAGAAGTGGAAAGATATTCCATGTTCATGGATTGGAGGAATTAACATCATCAAAATGAATATACTACCCAGAGCCATCTACAAATTTAATGCTATCACCATTAAGATTCCAACCACATTTTTAGGAGAATAGAAAAAATGCTACAAATGTTTATCTGGAACCAGAAAAGACCTAGAATTGCCAAAACAATCTTGAGAAAAAAGAAGAGAACCAGAGGCATCACACTCCCAGATCTCAAATTGTATTATAGGGCCATTGTCATCAAAACTGCTTGGTACTGGCACATGAATAGACATACTGACCAGTGGAATAGAATAGAGAGCCCAGAAGTGTGCCCCCACACCTATGAACATCTAATCTTTGACAAAGGTGCCCAGACTATTAAATGGGGAAAGCAGAGTCTCTTCAACAAATGGTGTTGGAAAAAATGAGTTCAAACATGCAGAAGAATGAAACTGAACTACTGTATTTCACCAAATACAAAAGGAAATTCCAAGTGGATCAAGGACTTGGATGTTAGACCAGAAACTATCAGATACTTAGTGAAAAATATTGGCAGAACTCTTTTCTGCATAAATTTTAAAGGCATCTTCAATGAAACTAATCCAATTACAAAGAAGACTAAGACAAGCATAAACCTATGGGACTACATCAAATTAAAAAGCTTCTGCACAGCAAAAGAAACCACTACCCAAACCAAGAGACCCCTCACAGAATGGGAGAAGATCTTTATATGCCATACATCAGACAAGAGGCTAATAACCAGAAAAAAATAATTTGCCAGACTCAACAACAAAAAAACAAATAACACCATCCAAAAATTGGGAGAGGACATGGACAGAATATTCACCACATAAGAGATCCAAAAGGCCGAGAAACACATGAAAAAATGCTCCAAGTCTCTGATTGTCAGAGAAATGCAAATCAAGACAACAATGAGATACCACTTCACTCCTGTAAGAATGTCATACATCAGAAAAGGTAGCAGCAGCAAATGCTGGAAAGGTTGTGGGGTCAAAGGAACCCTCCTGCACTGCTGGTGGGAATGTAAATTGGTCCAGTCTCTGTGGAGAACAGTCTGGAGAACTCTCAGAAGGCTAGAAATGAACCTACCCTATGACCCTGCAATTCCTCTCCTGAGGATATATCCTAGGAACTCAACACATCCATCCAAAAAGATCTGTGTACACATATGTTCTTAGCAGCACAATATGTAATAGCCAAAACCTGGAAGCAACCCAGGTGTCCAACAACAGATGAGTGGCTGAGCAAGTTGTGGCATATATACACAATGGAATACTACTCAGCTATTAAAAATGGTGACTTCACCGTATTCAGCTGATCTTGAATGGACCTTGAAAAATTCATGTTAAGTGAAATAAGTCAGAAAGAGAAGGATGAATATGGGATGATCTCACTCTCAGGCAGGAGTTGAAAAACAAGATCAGAAGAGAAAACACAAGTAGAACCTGAACTGGAATTGGTGTATTGCACCAAAGTAAAAGACTCGGGGGGGGGGGGGGGGGAGAATACAGGTCCAAGAAGGATGACAGAGGTCCTAGTGGGTGTTGTATTGTTATATGGAAAACTTAGAAATGGTATGCATGTAAAAACTATTGTATTTACTGTTGAATGTAAAACATTAAATCCCCGGGAGTCGGGAGGTAGCACAGCAGGTTAAGCGCACATGGCACAAAGCGCAAGGACCGGCGCAAGGATCCCAGTTCTAGCCTCGGCTCCCCACCTGCAGGGGAGTCACTTCACAGGCGGTGAAGCAGGTCTGCAGGTGTCTGTCTTTCTCTCCCCCTCTCTGTCTTCCCCTCCTTTCTCCATTTCTCTCTGTCCTATCCAACAACAACAACAACAATAACTACAACAACAAAAAAACAAGGACAACAAATCGAAAATAAATAATAAATATAAAAAAATTAAAAAAAAAACATTAATTCCCCAATAAAGAAATTTAAAAAAAAAGAAAGCATACTGTACAGGGATAACCAGATAGCCATGTAATTGTGAGAAGATATTTGTACATCATACATCTAACAAGTAACTGATATCAAATATATATAAAGGTCTCATACAACTCAAGAAAAAGTAAAACAATAACTCAATAAAATATCTTAATGCTTTTCAGCCACCAAGTCACAGATGCTACCATGATGCCAACCTGACTTCCCTGGGCAGACAACCTCACCAATGAGTCCTGGAATCCTATCTCCTCAGAGCCCTACCCCACTAGGGAAAGACAGAAACAGGCTGAAGATATGGATTGATCTGTCAATTCCCATGTCTAGCAAAGAAGCAATTACAGAAGCCAGACCTTCCACTTTCTGCCCCCCATGAAAATCTTTGGTCCATACACCCAGAGGGATAAAGAGTAGGGAAGCTTCCAATGGAAGGGATGTGATACAGAACTCTGTTGGTGGGAACTGTATGTAATTGTACCCCTCTTGCCCCATAATCTTGTTAATCATTATTAAATCACTAATAAAATAAATATTTAAAAAAATTCCCAATAAAGAAATTTTTTTTAAAGAAAATGGCCGTCTCTGCCCTCATCCACTTGGGCTGTGTGACGTTTATAAGCATTGTGCACTACAAACCCTTCATGATGTGTTGCCACATTTGAGTCCTTCTGCAACCGTTACTAATTTCTTCCCTGAGGCCGAAGCACTTGCTATTACAGTCATTTTTGAAAGGCTATCAGGAGTTTCCACCAGGCTTGAGACACATCAGTAAAAGTATAGCACTGAACATCAAGAGAGTGCCAAGGAGGGGTTGGGAGACAGCTCACCTGTTAGAGTACCTGCTTTCCTATGAGTGAGGCCCCAGGTGCCATCCCCAACACCACACTGGAGGACCAGGAGTGGCACAAGCGGGGGCTTCATGGATGGTGGAGCAGTGCTGTGATGCCTCTCCCTCTCTGTCTCTGTCTACCTCTCCCACTGTTCTCTCTCTGTTTCTGTCTCTAGAGATACAGAATGGAAAACCTGGGCAACAGAGACTGCTTGCCAGTACTATGCATATACAAAGACCTCAGCCCCCCAGTTCCACATTAAAAAATAAAGTAAAATAAAGAACTGTTTTATCTTGTGCAAGACCCAGGTTGGAGCCCAGCCGCCACTGCACTGGGGAAAGCTTGGTGCTGTGTTCTTTCCCTTTCTCCCTCTCTTTCAGCCTGAAAAAAAGCTAACTGGGAACAGTGAGGCTCCAACAACAACAAAAATGGCAAAAAATGAGTTATTTTAAAGAGAGAAAATGTCAAGGAAAGAGATTGTATTTCCCAGGTTCTTGCTACTCAAGATGTGACCTTCACACCGGGGTGGAGGCCCCTTCAGACCTCCTGATTCAGTTTGCATTTTAACAACTTCCCTGCTGTGCATACAAACACCCTGCATACCTGGGAAAAAATCTAGATGCAGTAACCTAGAACCTGGAAGATCTTTCTCACATGAATGTCTAAGAGATTAGACAGACTCATTAACACCCACGGATTCATCAATTGCTTAGTGGATATGTATTTCTTCTTTTTTTTTCCATTTTATTGGGGGGGATAGTGGTTTACAGTGTAGTTTACATGGGGTGCAATTTCCCATCTCCTCATGACCAGTGTCTGAAAAATACTCTCACCCCAACCTAGGACCCCCAGCACTCCTACCATAACGCCCCTCTCCCCTCTCTACCCAGAGTTCCCTGCTTTGGCACCCCACCCCCAGTCCAAGTTTTGCCCTGTGTTCTCTCTTCCTGGCCCTGTGTCCCAAGTTCCACCTACAAATCAGGCCACCTGGTGTTCATCCCTCTCTTCCTGACTCAGCCCGTCCACCATTATTCCTTCAAGTTGCATCTAAGGTGAGGCAAAGACAGGGATATTAGGGTTTCTGGTCTGATGTGCAGGTCTTTGACAGTTGGCCTTGACTCACCAACATTGGTTGTATCTCCCTGTCCATTTCGCCCTCCCTTTGAGAAATGTATATACATATACATACAGACAGAGAGAGAGAAAGAACGCAAGATAAGGCACTGCTCTGCTCTGACGTACAGTGGTGCTAGAGACTGGGCCTGGGGTCTCTGGGGTCTCTGGGGTCTCAGCCAAACACGTCCTGTGTGTTCTAACACTTTGCTATCTCTGCAGTCCTTTAGCACAGAAAAGTGAGCAGCAGTAAATTAAGCATGACCTGTTCTTGTACGCTGCCAGAGTTTTTGATACATGAGGCAACAGGAACAAACCTGGGAAGCTGAGAATCGCAGTTTGCCCACATTTTGAAATGCGCCACAACTCTGCAAGGCGTGAAGTGCAGACTCTGTAAAGACTCTCCTCCTCTTTACAGGTGGAGAGGCTGAGGCTGTGAGAGATGAAGCAGCTTTCTTGAAGGAAGCTGACTCTGGCAAAAGCCTGCAACACTAGCCTTCAGCTATTTGGAGTGGTGACTAAAACTGATGAAATGTTTACTTAGAAGTAAACAGAGGAGTTGGGCGGTAGCACAGCAGGTTAAGCGCATGTGGCACAAAGCACAAGGACCGCCATAAGGATCTGGGTTCAAGCCCCCGACTCCCCACCAGCAGGGGAGTCGCTTCACTGGCGGTGAAGCAGATCTGCAGGTGTCTATCTTTCTCTCCCTCTCTGTCTTCCTCTCCTCTCTCCATTTCTCTCTGTCCTAGCCAACAACAATGACATCACTAACAACAACAACAACAATAACTACAACAATAAAAAAAACAAGGGCAACAAAAAGGGAATAAATAAATATAATAAAAAAAGTAAACAGGATTTCTCTTGTAGGACACTAGCAAGGCAGAGAAGCAGACATGGCTCTGGGGGCTCCAGACCAGGTCCCCAGCGTCTGGTCCTATGAAGATCCACCTGCTCGCTCCCTCCTCCCACAGGGCTGAGAGGATCAGGAGACCATCCCACCAAAGGACAATGGGCATCCCTCAAAACTATGGCAGGTGCTTTCTCTGGGTGATAGCAGCTTAGTTTTTCTCCTCAGCAGGGTGACCAGACTCTTTCCTTCATCTTGAAATGAAGCTGGGGAAAAAAAAAAAACTGCTTGCTGATATGAACTTGAACAAGAAACTCGTTGATCAGCCTTGTTGCAAGAGCCACCACCTGCCTAACCTGTTTACCATCACTTAGAGAGAAGCCTTCAGAGAGACTGAGAGCTAGGATTACAGTTCTCAACACAGACCTGGGGCTGAAGCGGAGCTCAGGACATGTGTCCACAGCTGTGACTGGGTACCTTTTTCTCTAGTGCTAAATGCTCCTCTTGACATCACCTGTAAAACTTGTGGTCCTACGGGTCTTCAATGAAAGGGGCCACATGGAATCGAAGAGCTGGTCGGCCAGGGCAGGGCTGGAGAGCACAGGCACTAGGTAGGAAGGTCGCCACTCAGAGAGCAGTGCGGCTCAGCACTTAGCATGCCTGGCCTCAGGTAGGAAGGTCGCCACTCAGACAGCAGTGCGGCTCAGCACTCAGCATGCCTGGCCTCAGGTAGGAAGGTCGCCACTCAGACAGCAGTGCGGCTCAGCACTCAGCATGCCTGGCCTCAGGTAGGAAGGTTGCCACTCAGAGAGCAGTGCGGCTCAGCACTTAGCATGCCTGGCCTCAGGTAGGAAGGTCACCACTCAGACAGCAGTGCGGCTCAGCACTCAGCATGCCTGGCCTCAGGTAGGAAGGTCGCCACTCAGACAGCAGTGCGGCTCAGCACTTAGCATGCCTGGCCTCCTGGAGCCACTGACTCCACGTGGGAGGAGAGAAAGAAGCAGAATTCCTAAAGTGATTCTCAATTAGACTTACTTTGGAAACCACTGGCTCATTGCAGCCTGTCTTCTAGACAAACAAGAAAGCAAAGAGCCCCAGGTAAGTCAATATCAACTACTCAGCATCCAATCATTAACTGTTGGGCTGTCAGAAAAGTCATCAGCTATTTTTCTCTTTTTCTATGCAAAAATACTCCATGACTTTTCCAATAACCCAATAGTTATGCCTATGCTAATAATTCAAAAAATAGTATCGTTTTAGAATTAATAAATATAATATGGAAAATTGCTCAGTGGTTAGAGTGCAGGACTTGCATGCTAAAACCCAGAGATAATCCCTAGCACAAATGTGCTTGAGTGACGCTCTTGTTTCTCTCAAGAAATAAAATTAATCTTAAAAAAATAATAACTAATTGGGCTAGGGAGACAATGTAGTAGCAGCCAGACTTGCATGTCTGAGGCCCCAAAGTTCAATCCCTAGTGCCATCATATGCCAGAGTTGAGCGGTCTGTGGTCTCTCTACCCTTGTTCACTCTTCCTCTCCTTTGAAGATACATACATCTTTAAAAAACAAATAAATGAGTGTAACTTGGAAGCCTTCCTAGGTCTGTAGAATTAATGTTGGCCAAAGCTTTTGCAAACATCAAAGTAAACAGTTTCTCATTGTCCCGCTCCTCTCATTCACCCCAATATCACTGATTTCCTCTGCCTATATTTCAGAAAAGATTTGTATCCATATAGAAAAAAGAAAAAAATATATATTATTATATATATTTAAGGTTATATTATTATTATATATATATATAAGGTTATTGCTGGGGCTAGGTGCCTGCAGTACGAATCCACTGCTCCTGGAGGCTATTTTTTCCCCTTTTGTTGCCCTTGTTGTTTTATCATTATTGGTGTTATTGATGTCATTATTGTTGGATATGACAGAGAGAACTGGAGAGATGAGGGGAAGACAGAGAGGGGGAGAGAAAGACACCTGCAGACCTGCTTCACCACCTGTGAAGCGACTCCTCTGCAAGTGGGGAGCCGGGGGCTCGAACCGGGATCCTTATGCCAGTCCTTGCGCTTTGCACCACCTGCGCTTAATCCACTGCGCTACCGCCCGACCCCTCATTCTAGATATTTTGAACAAAATAACTGATGGTAAAAGTTTGAGGATGGGTGAAAGAGTAACTGGAAATGGGGTTGATCTGAAAGAAGAGGAGTTGACAGACATGAATTCAGAAACTGCTAATGCCCCCAGGTTGGATCCAGGAATCTGCACCCCATGGTGTCACGGTAGAGATACTGCTGCAGCCCCTGGATTTGTCAAAATGAGGCCACCTCTACCAGGACTGCTGCTGCCCCCACCTGGGAGACCTGAGTCTTGGGTCACTCACTCCACCTCTGCTACTGTTCCAACTATAGAAATATCCCTTCATTCCAGTCTCTATGCCCCGGGAGGAAGCCTGCTGGCAGAAGATCATGAGAATATGGTGCAGATTCCCAGCGTCAGAGATATGCCAGATTATAGGAAAACAGGTGATTACAACCTGCACAGCAACCAGGCTGTCTTAGGTCAATAGTGCCACCTGCTGGCCAAGACTAGAAACTTCAACAAAAGGCAGCAAGTTCATTCAGGAAGGTACTATTTGGTAATAAAAAGGAATTAACTACCATACATGCTAAAGTACAGATGCATCTCTGGCTAATAAATGAAGCAGGTGAAAAGAACACATATCATGCAATTCCATTTATGTGAAGTTTCTAGAACAAAAACAATTTAGAGAGACATACAGTAAAGCAAGGGTTGCCTAAGGCTACAGACAGGAATGGAGATTGAATTCAGATGAGCACAGGGATCTTTCAGGTGCAAGAATTACTCATAAATTACTTATTTCTCTGCCAGAAATAAATAAAGTATTTCAACATCACTGGCTCCACAGCTCCAGAAACCAAGGTTCTCCTCTAATACTGTGCCAAGATGAAAGAATTCCTGACCAAATACAGGTATTACTCTGCACCTTTTTATAGATACACAGTAAAAGAGACAGTGAAGGCAAAAGAGAGAAAGGAGAGACACCATAGTTTCAATCTACTGCTAATAAAGCTTCCCCTTTGCATGGTGCTCCCCTGTGGTGGCCAGAGGCTTGACCTCAAGTCTTGATGCATGGTTAAGTGTGTGCTCTACCGGGTAGCATGTAAGCCATCTGCCATCTCCCATTTCTTTCTTTGTTTTCTTTTTCTTTCTTTTTTTTTTTTTTTTGAGGGGGAAGCAGTGTCAGTGTCTATTGAGCTATTTTTTTCACTCTTTTTATTTGGGGGTGGGAGTAGGAGACACCTCAGAACTGCTCCACCATCTGCAGACCTTCCCTTCGTGCTCATGGTACTCTCATGTGGTACCAAGACTCAAGCCCAGCCCTCATGACCACCTGCATTCCCTATTTGGAGAGTTTTCTCCAGATCCCTTGCCTCTCTGCCCCCCAACCCCCACCACCACCCCACCAGGCTTAGTGAGTCAGAGCTCCCTGGAGCTTATAGCAAAACCCTACATAAGCTGCTGAGAGGCCCCAGCCTGTTCAATGTACCTGTAGTAGGCAGAGGCCCCTGAGAAGGTGATTCACTTGGACAACAGCTTCCTGATGAAGTAGCCAGAGGGATGGTCAATTCATAGCCACACAAAGGATACCGTAAAAGTCATAAATAAGCAGCGCGGGGTGTGAGTGTGCAGCAGTGCAGCGAGGTGCCTAGCTGGTCAGTGGCACACCAGGATAACTGTGATCTGGCTCCAAGTTGATCTTGCACGCAGGGAAAGGACAGGCTCTGCAGGCTGGGGGTGCTCGTCTCCATGGAGACTGATGGTGCAACTGAGGGAGACATTTCTCAAGCCCCTGGATCTATGGGCAGCAAGCTGAGAGGCTGCTCTCCCCAGTTAATCTGCCCTGGTGCCTCCAAGGTCGGCCCTGAGTAGCAGCTGCTCAGGTAGAAGCCGCTGGGTATCTCCCCTTCCAGCTCACCTGACTTGCCAGCATCCTATCTGTTCTGGACTGATGCCACGGCTTCTAACACAGCAGGAAATGACTTTGCAGGGGCCATGCTCTATTTCCCTTCACTCCTTTCGTAACTCTGACTACTGCTATCACCAATGCTAAGAAAGTCAATTCTGAGCTCACATACCTTCTCAAGAAATGTGAGCTTCAAGTTATTGCTGTGATGGGCTGAGCGAGATGGTGGAGCACACAGAGACAGACAACCCTGGGCCTGGGCCTGGACCTCAGGAAAGCATCCTAAGCTATCTCTGTGTTCCCTGCTTACTACCTGAACCCTCTCTCCAGAGGACCTGAAACTCAGCTGCAGTGTCACTGCAGTCACAGTAACAGAACTATCATCTTGGAAACTGGGCGGTAGTGCAGTGGGTTAAGCGCACCTGGAGCAAAGGGCAAGGACTGGCATAAGGATCCCAGTTCAAGCCCCTGGCTCCCCACCTGCAGGGGAGTCACTTCACAGGCGGTGAAGCAGGTCTGCAGGTGTCTGTCTTTCTCTCCCCCTCTCTGTCTTCCCCTCCTCTCTCCAGTTCTCTCTGTCCTATCCAACAACAATGACATCAATAATAACTACAACAATAAAACAATAAGGGCAACAAAGGGGAATAAATAAATAAATATTTTTAAAAAGAATTATTGTCTTGTTTTTTAATATTTACATATTTATTAACAAGACAGAGGAGAGAGAACTTGGTACCTCATGCTTTTAAGTCCTCAGGCCACTAATATATATATAACCAGAGCACTGCTCAGCTCTAGGATATGGTAGTGCCAAGGACTGGACTTGGGACCTCTGGGTCCTCAGGTGTGAAAGTCTGTTGTAAAAAAAAATCACTGTGCTATTTCTCCTGCCCACTATTACCACTGCTAACCTGCTTTATAACGCTATCATAAGAGCTCCGAAGACCTGTTACTTATTTGAAGTATTTAGAATGATTATCACTAACACTTCATTACTATCAAGATATTATATGACATTATTACAAGTATACCATATATTTTATCACCTATATAGTTATAACATTTTATACACAATGTTATTCTATTCGTAATAACTCTGCTATATACAATTACCGATATGATAATACACTGATGCAGGTGTCATGTCGGTGTGTAGATACCATAACTATATACAGATATTATTTATTTCATATGTTATACATACATATATGTGTCATCTGCTCAT
The DNA here is from genome assembly GCF_950295315.1 of Erinaceus europaeus. Classification (NCBI taxonomy): domain Eukaryota; kingdom Metazoa; phylum Chordata; class Mammalia; order Eulipotyphla; family Erinaceidae; genus Erinaceus; species Erinaceus europaeus. The sequence goes on along the minus strand of NC_080176.1, from coordinate 13,481,880 downwards.
ATATGTGACCAGCATTTGGCAAGGGACAGGCATGATGTGTGTGCTGAGTGGTCAAGGAAGTAGTACCTGATCAAGTGCATTTGAGCAGGGCCATGAGTGAAGGGGGGCATATGAATATGGGAGACGGGCATTCCAGGTCATGGAAACAGCAACTGCAAAGGCCCTGAGGATGGTTTGAGCACAGTGTACCTGATAGTTAAACGGTCACCATGTACACAGAATAGGGCCAGTTAGGGGGGCAAGACAAGCAAAGCCACAAATCCAGAGAAAGCACCTGCAGGGCTCAAGGCCAAGGTAAAGAGTTTACATTTTATCTTCATGGGATGGAAAGACCAGTTTTCAGCATGAAGTATATAATGTGATACAGAATGCAGGTGAAAGATGTTCACACAGTTTGTGTTCATAGTAGACGATATGGTACACATATAGTCTGTAATATCACATAATGTCTGTTTGCTATGTAGCATATTAGACATTCTACTAGCACGCTATATTAAATTCAACACAGACAGCATGACAGCATATAGTGCTGCTATTATACAGTATGAATATCATAGTATATATTTATCTCACATATTTTTTTTTTTTTTTTTTTTTTCACTTTATTTTTTATTTATTTATTTTTTACATGCATAACATTCCCCAGATTCCCATTTAGCAATACAACCCCCACTATTTCATTCATCATTTTTCATGGACCTGTATTATCCCCACCCACCCACCCACCCCAGAGTCTTTTACTTTGGTGTAATACTCCAATTCCATTTCAGGTTCGACTTGTGTTTTCTTTTCTAATCTTGTTTTTCAACTTCGGCCTGAGAGTGAGATCATCCCATATTCATCCTTCTGTTTCTGACTTATTTCACTCAACATGATTTTTTCAAGGTCCATCCAAGATCGGCTGAAAACGGTGAAGTCACCATTTTTTACAGCTGAGTAGTATTCCATTGTGTATATATACCACAACTTGCTCTGAATGACTCTGAAAATGTCCAATAGTTCTAGGTTATCTATCTCTTCATTTAGCTCCCTTATGTCTTTACTGATTTTCTTCCTGGATGATCTGTCAAGTTGAGATAGTGGGGTGTTGAAGTCCCCTACTATGATTGTGTTACTGTTAATATATTGCTGTAGCTCTTTCAGTAGAAGTTTGATGTATTTAGATGGCTTCTCATTGGGTGCATAGATATTAATAATTGTTAAGTCCTCTTGATTGACTGATCCTCTGAGCATTAAGTAGTGTCCATTCCTATCTTTTTTAATCTTATGTATTTTAAAGTCTATCATGTCAGATATGAGAATAGCTGTTCCTGCCCTTTTTTGTGGGCCATTGGCTTGAATGATAGTTTTCCATCCTTTCACTTTAAGTCTGTGTTTGTCTTGTTGTGTTAGGTGAGTTTCCTGTAGACAACATATTGTTGGGTTGTGTTTTCTGATCCATCTTCCTACTCTGTGTCTTTTAATAGGTGAATTCAGGCCATTCACATTTATTGATATCAAAGATTGAAGATATTTTAACGCCATTCTTGTAGAGTTTTAGAGTGTTTTGATATATGTTCTATTTGTGGTGGTCTGGTTGTTTATAGGAAACCTTTCAGAACTTCTTTCAAGGCAGGCTTGGTGATGGTTGCTTCCTTCAACTGTTGCTTGTCTGAGAAGGTTTTGATGCTTCCATCTAGTCTGAATGACAGTCTAGCAGGATATAGTATTCTTGGCTGAAAGCCTTTCTCATTGAGCACTCGATAGATATCTTGCCATTCTCTTCTGGCCTGTAGTGTTTGTATGGAGAAGTCTGCTGCTAATCTTATGGGTTTTCCTTTGTAGGTGACTCTTTGTTTTTCTCTTGCAGCCTTGAGGATCCTTTCTTTATCCTTATTCCTTTCCAATCTAAGTATGACATGTCTTGGTGTCTTTAGGTCTGGGTTAATTCTGTTTGGGACCCTCTGGGCTTCTTGAATCTTTATGTCTTTGGTGTTGTCTAGACTAGAGAAATTTTCAGCTATTATGGCCTGGAGAACGCTTTCTTCCTCCCCTTCTCTTTCTTCCTCTGGTAAGCCAATAATGCGTATATTGTTTCTTTTGAAGTCATCCCATAGGACTCTGTTGTTGTTTTCAGCATCTCTTAATCTCTTTTTGAGATCTCTTACTTCTTTTTTAGTTGTCTCTAATTCATCCTCAATCTTGCTAATTCTGTCTTCAGCCTCATTGATTCTATTCTCTCTGCCCTCTACTGCTTTCTGGAGTTCATCTATTTTGTTGCCCTGCTCTGATACTGTTTTAGCTTGTTCAGCTAGTTGCCTTCTTACCTCAGCAATTTCAGCTTTCAGCTCTCTAATAACCATGAGATAATTAGAATTTTCTTCCATATTCTCATTTGTTGTTCCTGCATTTCTGATTACAATTTTTTCAAATTCTTTACTCACTCCTGTTATTATTTCCTTAGCTAATGTTTGGATGTTGAACTCGTTGTTTTGTGCTTTGCCCTCTGGAGGACTTTTAGCTGGACTCTTGTCCTGGTTCGAGTCTCCATTATTTTTTCTTGTTGTTTTAACCATTTTATATAAGTTAAGAGGTTTTTCAATCCCTGAGTTGGAGTTCAGTGGTGTAAAAGCCTTTTTTTTTCCCCCTGTAGGCTATGGTAGCCTGAGGGCTTTTAAACTATCAATAGGCTTCTTGGCTTAATCAATGACTCCTGACCAAGAGATAAAGCAGGGTGTGGCAGAGGTAATCCAGTGGTTATGCAAAGAGACTTTCACAGCCCTTCAGCTATGCCACCGAGGTATAGGTCTTCTCCTGAGTTTCCCGGTTAGATCTCTGTGCCCTGGTGTCCCTCCCTGTTGCTGCTCCAGATTCTGAGGGTAGTAGCAATGGGGACTCAGAGTTGTACTTGGTGAGTCTCTGGGGAGTCCTTTCCTCCCTTCAGCTGTCCCCTTGTTGGTGGAGCAGACTGGAGGTGGTGTCTCCACTGACAAACTGTCGAACTGTTAGCAGTCACTTAATCTCTCCTTAGGCCCCTCTCTCCTCTCTGTCACCAGCCACGCGTGTTTGTACTCACGGGTGATTTACTGGGTTTCTGTGGTCATTCTAGTCCTGTCTTGTTTCGGTCCGGGTGGTCTCCTTTGGTATTCCTAGTTGATCCGGGAGAGGAGAGGAGAGCCTCACATATTTTATGTAGACTCTCATATACTATGGCTTATATAACATACAGTATTAATATGTGCTTGTAATTCATGTCTAATATAGCATATGTGATAATGCACATGTATGCAGAATATAGTGTTCATATGACAATGTATATTATACACATTATGCAATCATGGTACCTAATATGCTATAGTATATGCACTATATAGTATATGGCATCCTGTTTACTATTAATACACAACATAGCTGATTTTATTATATATTGTAGAACATGTACACACTATATAAAATAGCATAAGTTATATACTGGGTCACGGGGAAAGTCATGACATATTTTCCTATTTTATACAAAAATGCATCATGACTTTTCCAACAAACCACTAGTAAAGTATACACGTAGTATATTATATTTTGGTTATTATTAACTCATTAGGCATTAAAAATCTCTACTGGGAGTCGAGCGGTAGCATAGTGGGTTAAGTGTAGGTGGTGCAAAGCACAAGGATCCCGGTTCAAGCCCCTGGCTCCCCACCTGCAGGGGGTCACTTCACAGGCAGTGAAGCAGGTCTGCAGGTGTCTGTCTTTCTTTCCCCCTCTCTCTTCCCCTCCTCTCTCCATTTCTCTCTGTCCCATCAAACAACAATGACATCAATAACAACAATAATAACTACAACAATAAAACAAGGGCAACAAAAGGGGAAATTTTTTTTTAAATCTCTCTACCAGGCTGGGGAGATTAAATAATGGTTATGCAGAAAAGCTTTGATGCTTGAGGCTCTATAACCTCAGGTTCAATCCCCAGCACCACCATAAGCCAGAGCAGAGCAGTGCTCTAGAGTCAGTCAATCTGACTATCTATATCTCTCTATTTTCTTATCTCTCTCATTATCTCTATCTCTCAACCTTCTGGCTAGTTTCCGTCCCAAGTGAATTTAAAAGAAAACTGCCTCAGAAGGGAAAGTGTTTTTCTAAATTCCCAGTGGTGAAAGGACAAGGAACTAGAGCTGGGGGTTTGGAGAATTCCACCTAGCTCACCTACACTGCCGTGTGAATTGCAAATCCTTTCACAACAAAGTGGCTATTATCTGTGGACTATAAATACACTCCAGATCCCACATCAAAAGCCAAAAGTGTATCTCATTTTAATCATATACTAGAATACCTCAGAGTATTTTTTCCATGACTGTCTTGATGGCTAACTGAGGTTATGATAGTCAGGGCTCTTCCTAAGGTCATAGATTGATGAGGAACAGAGACTGAGCTCTTTCCCCATCACAAGGGGGGTAGATTTGGATTGAAAAGTTCCAATTCGGGTCACATCTGTTCAGCGACCTGAATCCAGATGCCTCTTTCACTAAGTCTACAGGGGGAAAAATGTGCAATCTTCTTCTGAACTACCATGTATCTAGTGAGAGAGCTCTCTGATTTGGGCTTTAGTGCATTGATTGTATTGAAGAGTTAAACCCTCTTGCTCCAGAGAAAGGAAATCATTAAAACGGAGTCTGAAAAAAAGAAATGACTAGCACGCAGGCAGTGAAGACGGAGTTGAAGGCTTCAAAGGCGGAAATTACATAAATAGCAGCCTAGATTCCTGAAATGTAGATTTCTCCTATGCAGGTTCTTCAAAAGCTCCAGGTGTCTGAAGGAAAATACCCCTAAGTAGACAATTGCTCGTTATTTTCCCTCACGCCCTGTGCAGACTCATCTTGCTAAGCTGTATACTGCTCTCCTTTCTCCAGTTTCTATCACACCAGTTGCCTGGAGACATTATTTCTCCCTTTTTTTCATCTGTTAAAATTGCACAAGGAGTTTTCCGAAGCATCACCTTGTGACTCTAACCTGCTGAGACTTCTATAGTCTGAGATCTTGGCTAGGACAGAGAGGGAGTTGGCAGGGTGATGACGCAAAGGGGGGGCATGAGGCTGAGTCTTTTCCACCGAGGCCAGCAAAAAATATATTTGCTCAGCTGGGCTCCTAGGCTGTGAGTTACATGGATTCTAGCATGATGCAGTGCTGATTTCTAGGACAAGATTGGCAATCTCTTGGAATTGGCTGCAATAGCTCTCCCCCACACAGCTGATTGAAAAGCTGCAGCTCTAGGGGGTAAAGAAGAGTCAAAGCCAGCGTTTACTGAGCACCAGCTATGTACCAAACACCTGTAGCGATGCTGTGAGTGGGTAGGGTCATCACGATGTATAGACACTAAGCTGCACAATAGCAAGGACTTGGTCTGTGCTGTTTACCCACATCATCAATAGAGACGACCTGAACTGCCCCTGCGGCTACAGACAGACTATGGCCCACATAGTCAACGACTGCCACCTCTCCAGATTCAAAGGAGGTCTTGAAACTTTACATCATGCTCAACCTGACGCTGTTGACTGGCTACGGAAGAAGGGCAAACGCTAGAAGAAGAAGAATCAATAGAGCGCCCAGCACCTTGTAGGTATTCCATAGGCATCTATTCAATGAAAGAATGAAGGACTAAGACACACAGAACTATGGTATGGAGATATAAACAGCAAAGATAAAGCGCACCAGTTGACAAGAGCTGAGTGTGAGCCCGGTTCAGTTGGTTAATCACAGATGTCATCGCCAAAAGTCTAGTCTCCAGTGAATTGATACACATGAACTTGCCAAATAAATAAGTAAATATAAACAAACTGTTTTTAAGACTTTGTGAGAACTATGGTGGTTATCTGTGGGATGTGGGAGTAAGAACAGAGAACTTTGGTGGTGGATGTAGTGTGGAATTATACACTGTAATCCTACATTCTTGTAACCCTCTGATAGTAACAAAAAAATTGAAAAGAAAAAAAAAATCTAGTTTCCACCCACACGATCAAGCCACTGACCATCTTTTACCACCCACTCCCTTTTTTTCTCCTGTAACCTGTCCCTCTAGACCTAAGTATTTGCTCATCTTGTTTATTTGCTTTGTTGTTCTACTGCCCACATATGAGTGACAGCCACTGCAGCATTATTTACAAGAGGCAACATAAGGAAATGATCTAAGGGTTCATCAGCAGATGAACAGATAAAGAATGTGGCATATAGGCACAATGGAATGACCGTCAGATACAAAAAGAGGAGATGAAATACTGCCGCTTGCAACAATTCAGATGAACAGAGAGGGTATTATGCTAAGCAAAGCCAGTCAGACGTTGAAGTGAGAAGAAAAGGATGGGAGCAAGACTCCCTGAGAATGGGTGTCGACTCCAGCAAATTGGAAGCGGGGCTCTACATGAGAAGGAAAACTGTATTTCTCAGTCAGCAAAAAAGTAGTGAGCATCTATCTCCTAAGTATTCTTCCCACCCACCCCAGAGTCTTTTGGTGTAATACTCCAATTCCATTTCAGGTTCGACTTGTGTTTTCTTTTCTAATCTTGTTTTTCAACTTCGGCCTGAGAGTGAGATCATCCCATATTCATCCTTCTGTTTCTGACTTAGTTCACTCAACATGATTTTTTTCAAGGTCCATCCAAGATCGGCTGAAAACGGTGAAGTCACCATTTTTTACAGCTGAGTAGTATTCCATTGTGTATATAGACCACAACTTGCTCAGCCACTCAGCTGTTGTTGGACACCTGGGTTGCTTCCAGGTTTTGGCTATTACAAATTGTGCTGCCAAGAACATATGTGTACACAGATCTTTTTGGATGGATGTGTTGGGTTCCTTAGGATATATCCCCAGGAGAGGAATTGCAGGGTCATAGGGCAGGTCCATTTCTAGCCTTCTGAGAGTTCTCCAGACTGTTCTCCACAGAGGTTGGACCAATTGACATTCCCACCAGCAGTGCAGGAGGGTTCCTTTGACCCCACACCCTCTCCAGCATTTGCTGCTGTTACCTTTTCTGATGTATGACATTCTCACAGGAGTGAAGTGATATCTCATTGTTGTCTTTATTTGCATTTCTCTGACAATCAGAGACTTGGAGCATTTTTTCATGTGTTTCTCGGCCTTTTGGATCTCTTCTGTGGTGAATATTTTGTCCAAGTCCTCCGCCCATTTTTGGATGGGGTTATTTGTTGTCTTGTTGTTGAGTCTGGCAAGCTCTTTATATATGTTGGTTATTAAACTCTTGTCTGATGTATGGCATGTAAAGATCTTCTCCCATTCAGTGAGGGGTCTCTTGGTTTGGGTAGTGGTTTCTTTTGCGGTGAAGAAGCTTTTTAATTTGATGTAGTCCCATAGGTTTATACTTGCTTAAGTCTTCCTTGTAATTGGATTCGTTTCATTGAAAATGTCTTTAAAATTTATAGGGAAAAAAGTTCTGCCAGGATTCGACTTCCGGAGGCGGAGCTACGAGCAGCAGATCGCTTTCTCTCCTCTCCTCTCCTCTCCTGGATCAACTAGGAATACCAAAGGAGACCACCCGGACCTAAACAAGACAGGACTAGAATGACCACAGAAACCCAGTAAATCACCCGTGAGTACAAACACGCGTGGCTGGTGACAGAGAGGAGAGAGGAGCCTAAGGAGAGATTAAGTGACTACTAACAGTTCGACAGTTTGTCAGTGGAGACACCACCTCCAGTCTGCTCGACCAACAAGGGGACAGCTGAAGGGAGGAAAGGACTCCCCAGAGACTCACCAAGTACAACTCTGAGTCTCCATTGCTACTACCCTCAGAATCTGGAGCAGCAACAGGGAGGGACACCAGGGCACAGAGATCTAACCGGGAAACTCAGGAGAAGACCTATACCTCGGTGGCATAGCTGAAGGGCTGTGAAAGTCTCTTTGCATAACCACTGGATTATCTCTGCCACACCCTGCTTTATCTCTTGGTCAGGAGTCATTGATTAAGCCAAGAAGCCTATTGATAGTTTAAAAGCCCTCAGGCTACCATAGCCTACAGGGGGAAAAAGAAAAAAGGCTTTTACACCACTGAATTCCAACTCAGGGATTGAAAAAACTGTTAGCTTATATAAAATGGTTAAAACAACAAGAAAAAATAATGGAGACTCGAACCAGGACAAGAGTCCAGCTAAAAGTCCTCCAGAGGGCAAAGCACAAAACAACGAGTTCAACATCCAAACATTAGCTAAGGAAATAATAACAGGAGTGAGTAAAGAATTTGAAAAAATTATAATCAGAACTGCAGGAACAACAAATGAGAATATCGAAGAAAATTCTAATAATCTCATGGTTATTAGAGAGCTGAAAGCTGAAATTGCTGAGGTAAGAAGGCAACTAGCTGAACAAGCTAAAACAGTATCAGAGCAGGGCAACAAAATAGATGAACTCCAGAAAGCAGTAGAGGGCAGAGAGAATAGAATCAATGAGGCTGAAGACAGAATTAGCAAGATTGAGGATGAATTAGAGACAACTAAAAAAGAAGTAAGAGATCTCAAAAAGAGATTAAGAGATGCTGAAAACAACAACAGAGTCCTATGGGATGACTTCAAAAGAAACAATATACGCATTATTGGCTTACCAGAGGAAGAAAGAGAAGGGGAGGAAGAAAGCGTTCTCCAGGCCATAATAGCTGAAAATTTCTCTAGTCTAGACAACACCAAAGACATAAAGATTCAAGAAGCCCAGAGGGTCCCAAACAGAATTAACCCAGACCTAAAGACACCAAGACATGTCATACTTAGATTGGAAAGGAATAAGGATAAAGAAAGGATCCTCAAGGCTGCAAGAGAAAAACAAAGAGTCACCTACAAAGGAAAACCCATAAGATTAGCAGCAGACTTCTCCATTCAAACACTACAGGCCAGAAGAGAATGGCAAGATATCTATCGAGTGCTCAATGAGAAAGGCTTTCAGCCAAGAATACTATATCCTGCTAGACTGTCATTCAGACTAGATGGAAGCATCAAAACCTTCTCAGACAAGCAACAGTTGAAGGAAGCCACCATCACCAAGCCTGCCTTGAAAGAAGTTCTGAAAGGTTTCCTATAAACAACCAGACCACCACAAATAGAACATATATCAAAACACTCTAAAACTCTACAAGAATGGCATTAAAATATCTTCAATCTTTGATATCAATAAATGTGAATGGCCTGAATTCACCTATTAAAAGACACAGAGTAGGAAGATGGATCAGAAAACACAACCCAACAATATGTTGTCTACAGGAAACTCACCTAACTCAACAAGACAAACACAGACTTAAAGTGAAAGGATGGAAAACTATCATTCAAGCCAATGGCCCACAAAAAAGGGCAGGAACAGCTATTCTCATATCTGACATGATAGACTTTAAAATAGATAAGATTAAAAAAGATAGGAATGGACACTACTTAATGCTCAGAGGATCAGTCAATCAAGAGGACTTAACAATTATTAATATCTATGCACCCAATGAGAAGCCATCTAAATACATCAAACTTCTACTGAAAGAGCTACAGCAATATATTAACAGTAACACAATCATAGTAGGGGACTTCAACACCCCACTCTCTCAACTTGACAGATCATCCAGGATGATCATCATCAGTAAAGACATAAGGGAGCTAAATAAAGAGATAGATAAACTAGAACTATTGGACATTTTCAGAGTCATTCATCCCAAGAAACTGGAATACACATTTTACTCAAATCCACATGGATCATTCTCAAGGATAGACCATATGTTAGGCCACAAAGACAACATCAGCCTATTCAAGAGCACTGAAATCATCCCAAGCATCTTCTCAGACCACAGTGGAATTAAACTAACACTTAACAATCAACAAAAGATTAGTAACAGTACCAAAATGTGGAAGCTCAACAGTACACTTCTTAACAACTTCTGGGTCAAAGAGGAAATCAAGGAAGAAATCAAAATGTTTCGAGAGTTCAATGAAAATGAGACACAAGCTATCAAAATATTTGGGACACAGCTAAAGCAGTCCTAAGAGGGAAGTTCATAGCTATACAAGCACACATTAGGAAACAAGAAAAGGCACAAATAAACAGCCTAATTGCACATCTTAAAGACCTAGAAGAAGAACAACAAAGGAACCCTAAAGCAACCAGAAGGACAGAAATTACTAAAGTTAGGGCAGAAATAAATAACATTGAGAATAGGAAAACCATACAAAAGATCAATGAAAGTAAATGTTGGTTCTTCGAAAGAATAAACAAAATCGACAAACCTTTAGCCAGACTCACAAAACAAAAAAGGGAGAAGACCCAAATAAATCGGATAGTAAATGAAAGAGGAGATATCACAACAGACACTGCAGAAATTCAACATATCATGCGAGGATTCTATGAACAACTATATGCCACCAAGCTAGAGAACCTGGAAGAAATGAATGATTTCCTAGATACCTACCAACTTCCAAAACTAAGTAAAGAGGAAGTGGATAACATGAACAGGCCCATCACAGCTAATGAAATTGAAACAGTTATCAAAAATCTTCCCAAAAATAAAAGTCCTGGACCAGATGGTTTTACAAATGAATTCTACAAAACTTTCAAAGAAGAACTAATACCTCTACTTTTAAAAGTCTTCCAGAAGATTGAAGACACTGGAATACTCCCTGCCAGCTTCTATGAAGCCAACATCACCCTGATACCAAAAGCAGACAGGGACACAACCAAAAAAGAAAACTACAGACCAATATCTCTGATGAACATAGATGCGAAAATATTAAACAAAATTCTAGCCAACCGGATACAGCAGTATATCAAAAAAATTGTTCATCATGACCAAGTGGGGTTTATCCCAGGCATGCAAGGTTGGTTTAATATATGTAAATCAATCAATGTGATCCACCACATCAACAATAGCAAGACCAAAAACCACATGGTCATATCAGTAGATGCAGAGAAAGCCTTTGACAAAATACAGCATCCCTTTATGATCAAAACACTACAAAAAATAGGAATAGATGGAAAATTCCTGAAGATAGTGGAGTCTATATATAGCAAACCTACAGCCAACATCATACTCAATGGTGAAAAACTGGAAGCATTTCCCCTCAGATCAGGTACTAGACAGGGCTGCCCACTATCACTATTACTATTCAACATAGTGTTGGAAGTTCTTGCCATAGCAATCAGGCAGGAGCAAGGAATTCAAGGCATACAGATTGGAAGAGAAGAAGTCAAACTCTCCTTATTTGCAGATGACATGATAGTATACTTGGAAAAACCTAAGGAATCCAGCAAGAAGCTTTTGGAAATCATCAGGCAATACAGTAATGTATCAGGCTATAAAATTAACATTCAAAAGTCAGTGGCATTCCTCTATGCAAACACTAAGTTAGAAGAAATTGAAATCCAGAAATCAGTTCCTTTTTCTATAGCAACAAAAACAATAAAATATCTAGGAGTAAACCTATCCAAAGAAGTGAAAGACTTGTATACTGAAAATTATGAGTCACTACTCAAAGAAATTGAAAAAGACACAAAGAAGTGGAAAGATATTCCATGTTCATGGGTTGGAAGAATTAACATCATCAAAATGAATATATTACCCAGAGCCATCTACAAATTTAATGCTATCCCCATCAAGATCCCAAGCACATTTTTTAGGAGAATAGAAAAAATGCTACAAATGTTTATCTGGAACCAGAAAAGACCTAGAATTGCCAAAACAATCTTGAGAAAAAAGAACAGAACCGGAGGCATCACACTCCCAGATCTCAAACTGTATTATAGGGCCATTGTCATCAAAACTGCTTGGTACTGGAACATGAACAGACACACTGACCAGTGGAATAGAATTGAGAGCCCAGAAATGAGGCCCCACACCTATGGACATCTAATCTTTGACAAAGGGGCCCAGACTATTACATGGGGAAAGCAGAGTCTCTTCAACAAATGGCGTTGGAAACAATGGGTTGAAACATGCAGAAGAATGAAGCTGAATCACTGTATTTCACCAAATACAAAAGTAAATTCCAAGTGGATCAAGGACTTGGATGTTAGACCAGAAACTATCAGATACTTAGAGGAAAATATTGGAAGAACTTTTTTCCGCATAAATTTTAAAGACATTTTCAATGAAACGAATCCAATTACAAGGAAGACTAAGGCAAGTATAAACCTATGGGACTACATCAAATTAAAAAGCTTCTTCACAGCAAAAGAAACCACTACCTAAATCAAGAGACCCCTCACAGAATGGGAGAAGATCTTTACATGCCATACATCAGACAAGAGTTTAATAACCAACATATATAAAGAGCTTACCAGACTCAACAACAAGACAACAAATAACCCCATCCAAAAATGGGGGGAGGAATTGGACAGAATATTCACCACAGAAGAGATCCAAAAGGCCGAGAAACACATGAAAAAATGCTCCAAGTCTCTGATTGTCAGAGAAATGCAAATAAAGACAACAATGAGATATCACTTCACTCCTGTGAGAATGTCACACATCAGAAAAGGTAACAGCAGCAAATGCTGGAGAGGGTGTGGGGTCAAAGGAACCCTCCTGCACTGCTGGTGGGAATGTCAATTGGTCCAACCTCTGTGGAGAACAGTCTGGAGAACTCTCAGAAGGCTAGAAATGGACCTGCCCTATGACCCTGCAATTCCCCTCCTGGGGATATATCCTAAGGAACCCAACACATCCATCCAAAAAGATCTGTGTACACATATGTTCTTGGCAGCACAATTTGTAATAGCCAAAACCTGGAAGCAACCCAGGTGTCCAACAACAGCTGAGTGGCTGAGCAAGCTGTGGTATATATACACAATGGAATACTACTCAGCTGTAAAAAATGGTGACTTCACCGTTTTCATCCGATCTTGGATGGACCTTGAAAAAATCATGTTGAGTGAAATAAGTCAGAAACAGAAGGATGAATATGGGATGACCTCACTCTCAGGCCGAAGTTGAAAAACAAGATTAGAAAAGAAAACACAAGTCGAACCTGAAATGGAATTGGAGTATTACACCAAAGTAAAAGACTCTGGGGTGGGTGGGTGGGTGGGGAGAATACAGGTCCATGAAAAATGATGAATGAAATAGTGGGGGTTGTATTGCTAAATGGGTATCTGGGGAATGTTATGCATGTAAAAAAAAAGAAGAAGTAGAAACGCAAAGCAGAAATTGACTGAGTTTGGAGTATGGCACCAAAGTAAGAAAGCAGAAGTATACTAGAGTTTGCAGTGAGTACCTCCTTAATACTTCCTCTCCACTTTTCCAAGCTTTGGGTCCATGATTGCTCAACAATTTGTTTGGCTTTGTATGTTAACTCTCTTTTCAGTCACCAGGTTCCAGGTGTCATCAGGATGCCGGCCAGACTTCCCTGGATTGAAGACACCACCAATGTGTCCTGGAGCTCAGCTTCCCCAGAGACCCATCCTACTAGGGAAAGAGAGAGGCAGACTGGGAGTATGGACCGACCAGTCAACGCCCATGTTCAGCGAGGAAGCAATTACAGAAGCCAGACCTTCTACCTTCTGCAACCCTCAATGACCCTGGGTCCATGCTCCCAGAGAGATAGAGAATGGGAAAGCTATCAGGGGAGGGGGGGGGTTATGGAGATTGGGTGGCGGGAATTCTGTGGAGTTGTACCCCTCCTACCCTATGGTTTTGTTAATTAATAAAAAAAAAAAAAAAAGTTCTGCCAATATTTTCCTCTAAGTATCTGATAGTTTCTGGTCTAACATCCAAGTCCTTGATCCACTTGGAATTTACTTTTGTATTTGGTGAAATACAGTGATTCAGCTTCATTCTTCTGCATGTTTCAACCCATTGTTTCCAACGCCATTTGTTGAAGAGACTCTGCTTTCCCCATGTAATAGTCTGGGCCCCTTTGTCAAAGATTAGATGTCCATAGGTGTGGGGCCTCATTTCTGGGCTCTCAATTCTATTCCACTGGTCAGTGTGTCTGTTCATGTTCCAGTACCAAGCAGTTTTGATGACAATGGCCCTATAATACAGTTTGAGATCTGGGAGTGTGATGCCTCCGGTTCTGTTCTTTTTTCTCAAGATTGTTTTGGCAATTCTAGGTCTTTTCTGGTTCCAGATAAACATTTGTAGCATTTTTTCTATTCTCCTAAAAAATGTGCTTGGGATCTTGATGGGGATAGCATTAAATTTGTAGATGGCTCTGGGTAATATATTCATTTTGATGATGTTAATTCTTCCAACCCATGAACATGGAATATCTTTCCACTTCTTTGTGTCTTTTTCAATTTCTTTGAGTAGTGACTCATAATTTTCAGTATACAAGTCTTTCACTTCTTTGGTTAGGTTTACTCCTAGATATTTTATTGTTTTTGTTGCTATAGAAAAAGGAACTGATTTCTGGATTTCAATTTCTTCTAACTTAGTGTTTGCATAGAGGAATGCCACTGACTTTTGAATGTTAATTTTATAGCCTGACACCTTACTGTATTGCCTGATGATTTCCAAAAGCTTCTTGCTGGATTCCTTAGGTTTTTCCATGTATACTATCATGTCATCTGCAAATAAGGAGAGTTTGACTTCTTCTCTTCCAATCTGTATGCCTTGAATTCCTTGCTCCTGCCTGATTGCTATGGCAAGAACTTCCAACACTATGTTGAATAGTAATGGTGATAGTGGGCAGCCCTGTCTAGTACCTGATCTGAGGGGAAATGCTTCCAGTTTTTCACCATTGAGTATGATGTTGGCTGTAGGTTTGCTATATATAGACTCCACTATCTTCAGGAATTTTCCATCTATTCCTATTTTTTGTAGTGTTTTGATCATAAAGGGATGCTGTATTTTGTCAAAGGCTTTCTCTGCATCTACTGATATGACCATGTGGTTTTTGGTCTTGCTATTGTTGATGTGGTGGATCACATTGATTGATTTACGTATATTAAACCAACCTTGCATGTCTGGGATAAACCCCACTTGGTCATGATGAACAATCTTTTTGATATACTGCTGTATCCGGTTGGCTAGAATTTTGTTTAATATTTTCGCATCTATGTTCATCAGAGATATTGGTCTGTAGTTTTCTTTTTTGGTTGTGTCCCTGTCTGCTTTTGGTATCAGGGTGATGTTGGCTTCATAGAAGCTGGCAGGGAGTATTCCAGGGTCTTCAATCTTCTGGAAGACTTTTAAAAGTAGAGGTATTAGTTCTTCTTTGAAAGTTTTGTAGAATTCATTTGTAAAACCATCTGGTCCAGGACTTTTATTTTTGGGAAGATTTTTGATAACTGTTTCAATTTCATTAGCTGTGATGGGCCTGTTCATGTTATCCACTTCCTCTTTACTTAGTTTTGGAAGTTGGTAGGTATCTAGGAAATCATTCATTTCTTCCAGGTTCTCTAGCTTGGTGGCATATAGTTGTTCATAGAATCCTCGCATGATATGTTGAATTTCTGCAGTGTCTGTTGTGATATCTCCTCTTTCATTTACTATCCGATTTATTTGGGTCTTCTCCCTTTTTTGTTTTGTGAGTCTGGCTAAAGGTTTGTCGATTTTGTTTACTCTTTCGAAGAACCAACATTTACTTTCATTGATCTTTTGTATGGTTTTCCTATTCTCAATGTTATTTATTTCTGCCCTAACTTTAGTGATTTCTGTCCTTCTGGTTGCTTTGGGATTCCTTTGTTGTTCTTCTTCTAGGTCTTTAAGATGTGCAATCAGGCTGTTTATTTGTGCCTTTTCTTGTTTCCTAATGTGTGCTTGTATAGCTATGAACTTCTCTCTTAGGACTGCTTTAGCTGTGTCCCAAATATTTTGATAGCTTGTGTCTTCATTTTCATTGAACTCTCAAAACATTTTGATTTCTTCCTTGATTTCCTCTTTGACCCAGAAGTTGTTAAGAAGTGTACTGTTGAGCTTCCACATTTTGGGATTGTTACTAATCTTTTGTTGATTGTTAAGTGTTAGTTTAATTCCACTGTGGTCTGAGAAGATGCTTGGGATGATTTCAGTGCTCTTGAATTGGCTGATGCTGTCTTTGTGGCCTAACATATGGTCTATCCTTGAGAATGATCCATGTGGATTTGAGTAAAATGTGTATTCCAGTTTCTTGGGATGAATGACTCTGAAAATGTCCAATAGTTCTAGTTTATCTATCTCTTCATTTAGCTCCCTTATGTCTTTACTGATGATGATCATCCTGGATGATCTGTCAAGTTGAGAGAGTGGGGTGTTGAAGTCCCCTACTATGATTGTGTTACTGTTAATATATTGCTGTAGCTCTTTCAGTAGAAGTTTGATGTATTTAGATGGCTTCTCATTGGGTGCATAGATATTAATAATTGTTAAGTCCTCTTGATTGACTGATCCTCTGAGCATTAAGTAGTGTCCATTCCTATCTTTTTAAATCTTATCTATTTTAAAGTCTATCATGTCAGATATGAGAATAGATGTTCCTGCCCTTTTTTGTGGGCCATTGGCTTGTATGATAGTTTTCCATCCTTTCACTTTAAGTCTGTGTTTGTCTTGTTGAGTTAGGTGAGTTTCCTGTAGACAACATATTGTTGGGTTGTGTTTTCTGATCCATCTTGCTACTCTGTGTCTTTTAATAGGTGAATTCAGGCCATTGACATTTATTGATATCAAAGATTGAAGATATTTTAACGCCATTCTTGTAGAGTTTTAGAGTGTTTTGATATATGTCCTATTTGTGGTGGTCTGGTTGTTTATAGGAAACCTTTCAGAACTTCTTTCAAGGCAGGCTTGGTGATGGTGGCTTCCTTCAACTGTTGCTTGTCTGAGAAGGTTTTGATGCCTCCATCTAGTCTGAATGACAGTCTAGCAGGATATAGTATTCTTGGCTGAAAGCCTTTCTCATTGAGCACTCGATAGATATCTTGCCATTCTCTTCTGGCCTGTAGTGTTTGTATGGAGAAGTCTGCTGCTAATCTTATGGGTTTTCCTTTGTAGGTGACTCTTTGTTTTTCTCTTGCAGCCTTGAGGATCTTTTCTTTATCCTTATTCCTTTCCATTCTAAATATGACATGTCTTGGTGTCTTTAGGTCTGGGTTAATTCTGTTTGGGACCCTCTGGGTTTCTTGAATCTTTATGTCTTTGGTGTTGTCTAGACTAGAGAAATTTTCAGCTATTATGGTCTGGAGAATGCTTTCTTCCTCTCCTTCTCTTTCTTCCTCTGGTAAGCCAATAATGCGTATATTGTTTCTTTTGAAGTCATCCCATAGGACTCTGTTGTTGTTTTCAGCATCTCTTAATCTCTTTTTGAGATCTCTTACTTCTTTTTTAGTTGTCTCTAATTCATCCTCAATCTTGCTAATTCTGTCTTCAGCCTCATAGATTCTATTCTCTCTGCCCTCTACTGCTTTCTGGAGTTCATCTATTTTGTTGCCCTGCTCTGATACTGTTTTAGCTTGTTCAGCTAGTTGCCTTCTTACCTCAGCGATTTCAGCTTTCAGCTCTCTAATAACCATGAGATAATTAGAATTTTCTTCCATATTCTCATTTGTTGTTCCTGCATTTCTGATTACAATTCTTTCAAATTCTTTACTCACTCCTGTTATTATTTCCTTAGCTAATATTTGGATGTTGAACTCGTTGTTTTGTGCTTCACCCTCTGGGGGACTTTTAGCTGGACTCTTGTCCTGGTTCGAGTCTCCAATATTTTACTTGTTGTTTTAACCATTTAATATATTATGTTATGAGTTTCCTTTATCAGTACTTTTCAAATTATTGATTACTATTGCCTGGATTGACTTGTGTCTAAGTAATTTAATTAAAGGGTTTACCGTGGTGGAAGTTAACAGTTTTTTCAATCCCTGAGTTGGAGCTCAGTTGTGTAAAAGCCTCTTTTTTTTTCTTCCCTGTAGGCTATGGGAGCCTGAGGGCTTTTAAACTATCAATAGGCTTCTTAGCTTAATCACTGACTCCTGACCAAGAGATAAAGCAGGGTGTGGCAGAGATAATCCAGTGGTCATGCAAAGAGACTTTCACAGCCCCTCAGCTATGTCACGGAGGTATAGGTCTTCTCCTGAGTTTCCCGGTTAGATCTCTGTCCCCTGGTGTCCCTCCCTGTTGCTGCTCCAGATTCTGAGGGTAGTAGCAATGGAGACTCAGAGTTGCACTTGGTGAGTCTCTGGGGAGTCCTTTCCTCCCTTCAGCTGTCCCCTTATTGTGGAGCAGACTGGAGGTGGTGTCTCCACTGGTAAACTGTTGAACTGTTAGCAGTCACTTAATCTCTCCTTAGGCCCCTCTCTCCTCTCTGTCACCAGCCACGCGTGTTTGTACTCACGGGTGATTTACTGGGTTCCTGTGGTCATTCTAGTCCTGTCTTGTTTCGGTCGGGTGGTCTCCTTTAGTATTCCTAGTTGATCCGGGAGAGGAGAGGAGAGAAAGTGATCTGCTGCTCGTAGCTCCACCTCCGGAAGTACTATTTGCCTATATATATATATATATATATATATATATATATATATATATATATATATACCAGTGCACTGCTCAGCTCTGGCTTATGGTGGTACAGGAGATTGAACCTGGGACTCTGGTAGCCTCGGGCATGAGAGTGCTTGCATAATCATCATGCTATCTCCCCCGCTC
Source organism: Erinaceus europaeus (assembly GCF_950295315.1). Classification (NCBI taxonomy): domain Eukaryota; kingdom Metazoa; phylum Chordata; class Mammalia; order Eulipotyphla; family Erinaceidae; genus Erinaceus; species Erinaceus europaeus. The sequence continues at coordinate 13,463,323 of NC_080176.1, read as the reverse complement.
TGCTTTTGTTTTTCTTAATAGTGACCTTTTGTGTTTGAATGCAAGCTCAGACTGACAGAGATACAGAGGTTACACAAGCTTCTGTGCTAAATATGAACAGACAGGGGCCCTAAGTCAGATTGATAGGGTTTACAGTTAACAGTATTTATATATTTTTCCCATATTTTGAAGCTACTCTCTGCCCTGATCCAGCTTTCTAGTCCTACTCCCAACTCTGATACCATCTTCCCAGACAATACTTTTATCCCACCTGCATGATAGCTGTTGGGCTCAGGCAAAAACTAGTAAAGTCATGAGCTCCTTAGAATATACCTAAAATAAACTTTCTAGCTTCTTCCAACTTGAAGACCCCAAATCTCATCTGCTATATTCTTACCTTTAGGTTCCTGATTATTAAACAATTTGCTCTGCTTTATATCTTAATGCTTTACAGCCACCAAGTTCCAGATGCTACCACGACACCAACCTGACTTCCCTGGACAGACCACCTCACCAGTGTGTCCTAGAGCCCCACCTCCCCAGGGCCCTGGCCCACTAGGGAAAGATAGAAACAGGCTGGGAGTATGGATCAACCTGTCAACATCCATGTCCAGTGGAGAAGCAATTACAGAAGCCAGACCTTCCACCTTCTGCATCCCATAATGATCCTGGGCCCATACTCCCAGAGGGATAAAGAATAGGGATGCTTCCAATGTAGGGGATGGGATATGGAACTCTGGTGGTAGGAATTGTATGGAATTGTGCCCCTCTTATCCCACAGTCTTGTTGATCATTATTAAATCACTAATAAAAAATTAAAATAGGAAAAATTATTTATTCTCATGAGAGAGACCAGAGCAGTGCTCAGGCGTAGCTTAAGGTAGTGTGGGGACTGAACCTGGGACTTCTGGAGTTCAGGCACAAATGTCTACTGCATAACTTGCTGTGCTATTTCCCACTTACATTTATTTTTTTTAAGATTTCATTTATTGATTGATGAGAAAGATAAGAGGAGAGAGAGAAAGGACAAGACATCACTCTGGTACATGTGCTGCCGGGGCTTGAACTCAGGACCTCACGCTTGAGAGTCAAGCACTTTATCCACTGTGCCACCTCCCAGACCACACTTCCACTTTTTTTTAAGTGTTGGACTTTTTTTAAAAAATATTTTATTTATTTTATTTTTGAGAGAGATGCAGAGGGAGAGAGAAACACCAGAGCACTCACTGCTCAGCTCTGGCTTATGGTGGTGTGGGGGATTGAACCTGCGACTTCGGAGCCTCAGGCATGAGAGTCTCTTTGCATAACCATTATGCTATCTACCCCTAACCTCATTTATTTTTTTTTAATCAGAGAACTGCTCAGTTCTGGGAAGTGAACTTAGGACCTTTGGTGCCTCAGACATGTATGCCTTTTTGTATAATCATTATGCTATCTCTCTAGCCCTGCCCAGTCCTCTAATGAAAGAGAGATACAGAGAAAATACAGAGAAAGAGACCAGAGTACTGCTCATCTCTGGCTGGTGGCTTCTTCTTCTAGCGTTTGCCCTTCTTCCGTAGCCAGTCAACAGCGTCAGGTTGAGCCTGATGTCAAGTTTCGAGACCTCCTTTGAATCTGGAGAGGTGGCAGTCGTTGACTATGTGGGTCATAGTCTGTCTGTAGCCGCAGGGGCAGTTCGGGTCGTCTCTGGCTCTCCAGCGATGGAACATAGCGGTGCACCGGCCATGGCCTGTTCAATAGCGATTGAGGAGGGCCCAATCATAACGTGCTAGGTCAAAGCCGGGTTGACGCTTGCAGGGGTCTCTGATGAGGTGTTTGTTCTTTACCTCAGCTGACTGCCAGCTCTGTTTCCAAGAGACTGGAACAGAGAAGTTCAGTGTAGGCGTAGGGGACCAGATTGGGTGATGAGACGTCAAGCGTTGAACGTGTTTGGCAAAGGACAGCCCCTCGACATTAAGTTGGAGGACTCGAAGAGCAGGACCAACAGCTTGAAAGCTGTCAGGAGCTGCTTGTTGCTGGCTTTGAAAGTGACTGGGATCCATATGGATTCAGTCGGCTAGGAAGGATCCTCAGTTTCCCCAATGAATGGGTACTCGCACCAGAGGAAGGTCGTGGTGGTGCTGGGAATTGGATTTAGAACCTCAGAAGCCTCAGGCATGAAAGTCTTTTTTAGAACCATTATGCTGTCTCTCTAGTCCCTGGTTTCATATTTGTTTTTAAGATGTCTTTTACCACTTATTTTTTTAATTTATTTTCTATTTGATAGTACTAAGAGAAATTGAGAGGGGAAGTAGAGGTAGAGAAGAAGAGAGTTAGAAAGACACCTAAAGTTCTGCTTTGCCACTTGTGAAGCTACCCCCCTGCAGGTGGGTGCTGGAGGGTGGGGGGAGCTCAAACTTAGGCCTTGAGCACGGTAATGTGAGCACTCTATGGGATGTGCCAACATGGCCCTTCCAGCTTTGTATTCTTATAATGACATCACCGTGTTCATCTGTTTATCCCCTTCCCTTTCCTCTGGATCAGAAGCCCTCCTGGTAAAATGTTATTTCTTGCATTTCTGGGTTTTGTTTGTTTGGTTGGTTGGTTGGTCGGTTTGTGTATTTAACTCAACCGGATAAATTTTTAATAAGAGAATCTTTTTAAATGTGTGGTGTTTATTTCAGTCCATCCAAAGTTATTTGTCAGACCCAAAATTCTTTTGAAAATCTTTCTCTTAATGTAATTAGGTACACTTAGAACTTAGGCTTTCAGAAGGTGGATGACACTTTTTTTTTTAATCTCCCATGGTCTTGGATGACACTTTATTATTCTACCATCTGAAGTATTTCAATTAACTGAAAAGATGCACTAGGTCCATGTTACTACGTATCAAAAAAAATTTTTTTTGAAGGTCTATATACTTGGCTTGATATTTGATCGTACTGTTGCATCATGATTTAGAAGAGATCATTAAAACAGTGTTTACTAAAAGATTGTTTCTTGTATTTCAATGACACTTGTCTTCACTTCCTGGGACCATGGACCAAGCAGAGCCCTTCACGCATACCCATAGGGATGGATTCAAGGATACAGCTGAGATACCACAAAATCCACCAGGGTCTGAGTCCCCTCTGGTAGGGTCACCTATATCCACTCAATTCCCACCTAGAGATGGCCACGCTGGAGAAATGTGCCAAAGCAAGATAGCTTCCTACCCCTGCTGTCTGAGCTGGACCCACCTTTGGGACATCCTTGTTCTGGGAGCCAGGACAATCTCCTGCACCTAAGCCTGCTCCAAACGGATTCTGCTGCCGAATGGAGCTCCAGCTTGGAGATTTCTTTTCTCCCCTCTAGGTTCTGCCCCTCCACATGAGCATGCAGCACATGCAGAGCACGTTCTAGACTTCCTTAAACACAGAAAGGAAACTGCAGGTGTGTGTCTGCACAGAGCTGTCGGGTGGGGTGGGTGCCTTGGCTCAAAGGCCTAGGCGGAGCCTTCCTGCTTTGGGGGTGGCCAGGGTTTGCCTTAGGCTCCTGGCTCCTGCTGGCCCCTCTGACATCACCTGGCCTGACTTACTGCTTCCAACCTAAAGACTTTACTCCCCCAAATCAAAAGCACTGCCAAACCCACCTTCTCCAGTACCCCCCCCATTGTCCTCTGCTTTTAAGTGATAATTAGTATAAAGCTGGGTGTCTTTTTCCCTCTGGAAGAAAAAAAATTCTTTAGCCTGAAGTGGAACAGAGTGTGGGTGGATTTAACAAGAGGTAAGGAGGCTTATGTAAGTGGCATTATTATATATGATTATATCACCAGGGCAAGAGAAACACGTTCCTATTTGGGTGTTATACTGATCGTTGGGTTTCAGGCTCACAAGAAAGAAAATGAAAGATAACAGCCATGTTCTCTCTCCCTCCCCCAGCCCTAGCACAACATACGCACTTGGCCCTGCTATGTCCCAGGCACTATTCCTAATCTCCTCCCAAGGATTAAGTGTTACAGAACCCCATGAAGAGGGTATGATTACTTCCCATCTTATAGATGGGGAGACTGAGTTATGGAGTGAGTGCATGACTTAACAGATCTAGGAGAAACAAGCCCCCGACCTGTGCTGTTCCATTCCCCACATCCACATTCTAAGCCTCCCAGATAAGCCAACACCAAAATTGTGCACCAAAACAACAATCAACCCATGAGACACACTAAGTGAGTCACTGAGAGGAAAAATCAGTCCAACTCTTGTTTTATTTTGTGTGAAATGCAGGGCATGAACCCAGGGCTTTGCACAAGAGCATAATTATGGCTGAACAACCTCCCCAGATCAGCTCTCACACTCTGTATTTGAGAAGGGAACGGGGAGGGGAGAAGCAGCACATCCCTGCTCTACCATCCATAGAGCTCTCCCAGTGCCACCTGTGATGCTCCCTTATGGTGCTGTGTTTGAGCCCAAGGCCTTGAGCATGGTAAGGCCTACACTCCTGAGTAAGCTATTTACCAGCCCCGTTTTACTTTCATTACATTGACTTCCTGGCTTCTTCAACAGCAGGAATTCCTACAGACACCTTTGTGCATATGAGGCTGAGGTATAAACCAGAGGACCAGAGGCCACATCCGGTCCATATGTATTTGCTCTGGTTGGACCAGCTTATCTACCAAAATGTTTCTGATGTGCTCTCTAGTTTACCACAGTCCCCACCACTCCCTTACATTTTGCTTTTGGTAAGGTACTGGGAATCAGAATTAGCAGCCTCTGATTAAATGAATGCTTAGTAATAAAATAAAAAGGAGACTCTATTGACTTCAAAAGAGGATTGGGGAGTTGGGCGGTAGCACAGCAGGTTAAGCACACATGGCACGAAGCGCAAGGACCGGCATAAGGATCCCGGTTCAAGCCTCCGGCTCCCCATCTGCAGGGGAGTGGCTTCACAAGCAGTGAAGTAGGTCTGCAGGTGTCTGTCTGTCTCTCCCCCTCTCTGTCTTCCCCTCCTCTCTCCATTTCTCTCTGTCCTATCCAACAATAACAACATAAATAACAATAATAATAATAACCACAACAACGATAAAACAAGGACATCGAAAGGGAAAAAAATAGCCTCCAGGAGCAGTGGTGCAGGCACCAAGCTCCAGCAATAACCCTGGAGGAAAAAGAAAAAGAAAAAGAGGAAGACGATATGGTAAAATAGTAACAGTTAAAACATGTTGCTTAGTCCAGGTGAAGCATGTACAAAGAGCTTTACATCCATGTCTCATTGGACAGCAGCAAAAGTCCTGGGAATGGCTCAGTGACCAAGGCCCTAAGAACACACCTGCTGAATTTGAAGCCCATCAAACCCTAACAGTGGCAGGGTTCAGAGGGGGAAACTAAGGCAAACTCTTAGCAGACACTGGCATCCCACATTGGATGTCCCAGACTTCCATGGAGAGCACACTCGGACGCTCTCTCTTCACCTTCTCCCCTTCATCTGGGGTGAGACTCACATGACTACACATGCATTTCCTGATAAAGTCCTTTCATGTTGCTTCTCAGGGAACCCAGACATCTGCCCAGCTGACAGAGGGGTTTTCCCAAGGTCCAAAAAAGAGCCAAGTTGAGCCCTACTCTACAAGCCAGAGAGCTCCAAACCACTGCCTCACATATCTCTTTCCCAACATCTTGGTCATGATCAACCAGAGATCACCATCTGGACTCCAAGACCAGGTGATGCTCACACCTGGGTTCCCTGTGGTTGCCATGGTAACCAGGAAAGCACATCAGCCACCGAGGGCCCAAGGATGAAATCACAGGTGATCTGTGCCTGCAATGCTCCCCCCCCGCCCCCAGCTGTACAGAGCAAAGAGGCTGCCCCCCGACGATACAAGAACAAATGCTGAATGGAGGTTCTGGGGTGCACCCAGAATACCCCACAGAAACACATCAGCAGGTAGGACGAGTGCCCTGGGGCTGTCACAGAAACCACCATCACATTCTGACCCTCAGATGTGATCATGTCATGCGTCAACTTTCCACTACTCTAAAGCATTTGCATGTTAAGTTTCACCCCTACTCATCCACCTCTAAATTATCCTGCAGCAACTCCCCTCAGTTCAAGTTATATCAAGCTGTCCTTGTTAGAAGTAGCATGTCCATTTGATGGAAGTATCCTTATGGGTTTTTTTTTAAGATTTACATATTTGGTTTATTTCATGAGCTATGGAGAGAAAGGGGAGGGAGGAGCCAGAGCAGCACTCTGACACATGCAGTGCTGGGGTTTAAATCTGGCGTGCAAGTCCTGTGCTCTACTAGCTGAGCCTGGCCATCCTTATGACTCTTGTGGTGGAGCCTTACTGAGCGTCACTTATACCTCTGTGGCCAGAATCAATCGACCCCAGCAGTCATAGGCTCTCTACTTGCTTAAGTATCTTTCAAGTCGTTCCTCCCCACTCACCCCACTACTCACCAGGGGCCTAGAAAGCCTGAACTGGGGAGTCGGGCAGTAGTGTAAGGACCGGCAGAAGGATCCCGGTTCGAGCCCCCGGCTCCCCACCTGCAGGGGAGTCACTTTACAGGCAGTGAAGCAGGTCTACAGGTGTCTATCTTTCTCTCCCCCTCTCTGTCTTCCCCTCCTCTCTCCATTTTCTTTGTTCTATCTAACAACGATGACATCAATAACAACAATAATAACTACAACAACAATAAAACAACAAGGGCCATGAAAGGGGAAAAAAGCAAAATTTAAAAAAAAAGAACAAAGCTTGAACTGTGTGTACTGGGTCAGTCATTCTCAGACACATTTTCCACATTTTGTGAAAACCATGTAGTTATATCCCATGATTTTCTATCACTTTTCTGTGTGAAATCCTGTATGCTTTATATTAACTGTTTTTCAACCACCAGGTTCCAGATGCTACCATGATGCCAACCAGACTTCCCTGGGCAGACGACCCCACCAATGTGTTTTGGAGCCCCACTTCCCGAGAGCCCTGCTGCAGTAGGGAAAGACAGAGGCAGGCTGGGAGTATGGATCGACCTGCCAATGCCCATGTTCAGCGGGGAAGCAATTATAGAAGCCAGACCTTCCACCTTCTGCACCCCATAATGGTCCATACTCCCAGAGGGTTAAAGAATAGGGAAGCTATCAGGAGAGGTGATGGGATACGGAGTTCTGGTGGTGGGAATTGTGTGGAGTTGTACCTTCTTATCCTATGGTTTTGTCACTGTTTCCTTTTTATAAATAAAAATTAAAAAAAAAAAAACTTGTATGCTACCAGAGAAGACACAATCTTCCTTCATGGGCCATTTAAAGATACTTGGGTCCCAAAGGTTTACATAAACAAGTTGTCCAAAGAGGTCTTCCACTCCACCTGCAGGGGGAAAGCTTTGCAAGTGGTGAAGCAGTATTGCAGGTATCTCTCTGTCTCTATCTACCTATTCCTCTCTTTCTACCTTTCTCTTTCAATTTCTGACTGTCTCTATACAATAAGCAAATAAAGATTTTAAAAACTTTTTTAAAAGGGAGACAGGCAGTGGCACACTGGGTTAAGTGCGCATAGTAAAAAGCACATGGACTCATGCAAGGATCCTGGTATGAGCCCCCAGCTCCCCACCTGCAGGGGGGTCGTTTAGCAAGTGGTGAAGCAGGTCTGCAGGTGCCTATCTTTCTCTCTCCTTCTCTGTCTCCCCTCCTCCCTCAATTTCTCTCTGTCCCTATCCATTAAAAAAAAAAAAAATGACCACCAGAAGCATTGGATTTGTAGTGCAGGCACTGAGCTCCAGTGATAACCCTGGTGACAATAAATTAATTTTTTTTTGCCTCCAGGGTTATTGCTGGGGCTCAGTGCCTGCATCATGAATCCACTGCTCCTGGAGGCCTTCCCCCCCCCCCCCTTTGTTGCCTTTGTTGTTGTTGCCTTGTTGCAGTTATTATTGTTGTTGTTAATGTCGTTCGTTGTTGGATAGGACAGAGAGAAATCGAAAGAGAAGGGGAAGACAGAGGGGGAAAGAAAGATAGACACCTGTAGACCTGCTTCACCACCTGTGAAGTGACTCCCCTGCAGGTAGGGAGCCGGGGGCTCGAACCAGGACCCTCACGCCAGTCCCTGCGCTTTGTGCCACGTGCGCTTAACCCGCTGCACTACCGCCCGATCCCCTATTTAATTTTTTAAAAGAGGTCTCCCATCACCCCACTCTCATGCTGCCAAAATAAACATGCTCATAACCAAACCTGGCCTGCAATCCACTGTCTAAAGTCTACTAGTGCTGGTGGTGGAGACAGTATAATGGTCATGAAAAAAGACTCTCTGGCAGGAGTAGATAGCAGGGCAGAGGTAGATAGCATAATGGTTATGCAAACAGACTATCCTGCCTAAGGCTCCAAAGTCCCAGTTTCAATCCCCCAACCACCATAACACAGAGCTGATCAGTGCTCTGGAAAAAAAAAAAAAAAAAAAAGGATATGAACAGAATATTCCCTACAGAAGAGATCCAAAAGGCTAACAAACATATGAAAAATTGTTCCAGGTCACTGATTGTCAGAGAAATGCAAATAAAGACAACAGTGAGATACCACCTTATCGCTGTGAGAGTGGCATACATCAAAAAGGACAGCAGCAAGAAATGCTGGAGAGGCTATGGGGACAAAGGAACCCTCCTGCACTGCTGTTGGGAATGTAAATTGGTCCAACCTCTATGGAGAGCAGTCTGAAGAACTCTCACAAAGCTAGACATGGACCTTCCATATGACCCAGTAATTCCTCTCCTGGGGATATACCCCAAGGACTCTATAATACCCAACCAAAAAGGTAAGTGTACACCTATGTTCATAGCAACACAATTCGTAATAGCTAAAACCTGGAAGCAAACCAGGTGCCCAACAACAGATGAGTGGCTGAGAAAGCCGTGGTATATATACACAATGGAATACTATGCAGCTGTTAAGAACAATGAACCCACCTTCTCTGACCCATCTTGGATGGAGCTAGAAGAAATTGTTAAGTGAGCTAAGTCAGAAAGACAAAGATGAGTATGGGATGATCCCACTCATAAACAGAAGTTGAGAAAGAAGAACAGAAAGGGAAACTCAAAGCAAGATCTGACTGAGTTTAAAGTAGGGCACCAAAGTAAAAATCTCTGGATAGAGAGTGAGGGTGGATGTTCAGCTTCACTGGGGGGGTGGGGGGGTGTATAGGACAGGACACAGTCTTTTGCTGGTGGAAATGGTGTTTATGTACACTCCTATTAATTTGTAGTCATATAAATTACTATTTAATTAATATGAGAGGGGAAAAACTGATTGAATATCTCAAACTTTTTAGTGCACAAACCATAGGCTGAGTCTTTGAAATGTTGGCTCTCCTAAAAGCTTAGACCAGGAGAATAGAAGCAACAGGTGGTGTTACTTTATAAGATAAAGATATATATATAAATAACATCAAAGGACAAATTAAGGTGAGGCCGTGTATGATACAGCAAATCCTAACAATGGGATTTTCAAAGTCAACCCAATTGCCAAATAATTCGATTATAACAATAATTGTTTATTGCCTTCTTAAACCCTAAGGCAGCAGGAACCTCCCGCTCCCTTTATAAAGCCCAAATTTCCCCCAGGCCTGAAACCTCTAGGGAGGGGCTCACTCTCCTGCATGCTCCTCTCAATTCATACCAACTGATACTGCATCTGCTGATCCCAGCCTATTCAATGCAAGTATTCCCACACAAACATGATGAGCCTAGACCTTGAATAGATCCCTCTCTCTATTATCACCGGTCATCTTCATCAGGAACAACATAAGGGACCCCTCTGGGAGCCTCCATAGGACCTTGCCCTCAATGTGAATCAACAATGGTAGAGAATGTCCCATCCTCCAAAGGGGGGTTGGACAACATACTCTATCTACAACCTGGAAAAAACAGGTCCTGAAATTGGTGCAATTCAAAACGTTCCTACTCATGATCACAGAATGCAATTTCGGACCTACAGGAATATAGCGGTTACATAGGCTCCTATGCTGAATATGGGCCCTAGATCAAATCGATGTGGTTCATGGTTAATAATACTTATATACTATTCCCATATTTGGGAACTACTCTCTTCCCTGATCCAGCTTTCTAGTCCTTTTTCCAGCCATGACATCATCTCCCCAGACAATAACTTGGGTCCACCTGCATATCAGATGTCAGGCTCAAGCAAAAACTAATAATGCCATGGGCCCTTTGGAATATACCTAAAATAGACCTACTAATTATTTCCAAAACGGAGACCCCAAATCTTCATCTACAATATTCCAGCCTTTAGGTTCATGAGTAGTCAACAATTTGTATGGCTTTATATGTTAACTCTTTTTCAGCCACCAGGTTCCAGATGCTACCATGATGCCAACCTGACTTCCCTGGGCAGACAACCCCACCCATGTGTCCTGGAGCCCCACTTCCCCAGAGCCCTGCCCCAGTAGAGAAAGAGAGACAGGTTGGGAGTATGGATCGACCTGCCAATGCTCACGTTCAGCAGGGAGGCAATTACAGAAGCCAGACCTTCCACCTTCTGCACCCCATAATGATCCTGGGTCCATGCTCTCACGGAGTTAAAGAACAGGAAGGCTATCGGGGAGAGGATGGGATGTGGAGCTGTGGTGGTGGGAACTGTACCCCTCTTAACCTGTGGTCTTGTCAGTGTTTCCATTTTATAAATTAATTTTTTAAAAAAAGATGGGGGAGTCAGGCGGTAGCACAGAGGTTTAAGTACATGGCGCAGAGCGCAAGGACCGGTGTAAGGATCCCGGTTCGAGCCCCCGGCTCCCCACCTGCAGGGGCTCCCCACCTACAGGCGGTGAAGCAGGTCTGCAGGTGTCTGTCTTTCTCTGCCCCTCTCTGTCTTCCCCTCCTCTCTCCAGTTCTCTCTGTCCTATCCAACAACAATAATAACTACAACAATAAAACAACAAGGGCAACAAAAGGGAATAAGTAAATTTAAAAAAAAAATTTTTTTTTTAAAGATAGGCCCCAGATCAAATCAACAGAGTTTATAGTCAATGGTATTTATATACTTCTCCCAGATTTAGGAGCTACTCTCTTCCCTGATGCAGCTTTCTAGTCCTATATCCAACCCTGACACCATCTCCCCAGACAATACCTTTGGTCCACCTGCATGTTTGCTGTCAGGTTCAGGCAAAAATTAGTAAAGTCATGGGCCTCTTGGAAAATACCTAAAATAGACCAACTTTTTCCAAAATGTAAACCCTAAATCTTATCTGTCATATTCTTGTCTTTAGGTTCCAGATTATTAAACAATTTGTTCTTCCTTATATCTTAATGCTTTACAGTCACCAAGTTGCAGATGCTACCATGACACTAACCTGACTCTCCCAGGCAGATGACCTCACCAATGTGTCCTAGAACCCCACATCTCTGGAGTTCTGCCCCACTAGGGAAGGACAGAAACAGGCTGGGAGTATGGATAGGCCTGCCAACACCCATATTCAGCAGAGAAGCAATTACAGAAGCCGGACCTTTCACCTTCTGCCTCCCATAAGGACCCTGAGTCCATACTCCCAGAGGGATAAAGAATAGGGAAGTTTCCAGTGGTACTCTGGTGGTGGGAAATGTGTGAAATTTTACCCCTCTTATCCTATGGTTTTTGTTGATATTTTCTATTTTATATAAAATTTAACTTAAAAAAAAAAAAAAAAAAGAGTCTCTCATGCCTGAGGCTCCAAAGTCCCACGTTCAGTTCCCCACACCACCAGAATCCAGAGCTGAGCAGTACTCTGGAAATAAAAGAAAACCCCCTATTGGTGCCCTAAAACCTATACCACCTCTTGACCATTTTCATGCCTACCCAAGACACATGTCACAGGGATGCCTGAATGAACAACACTCCCTTAGGGTGTGCAGGAGGAAGGAGTACCATCCTCAGCATAAAGATCCCGCTCTTGGGGGGCCGGGTGGTAGCGCACCTGGTTGAGCGCACATGTTATAGTGCACAAGGACCCAGGTTCAAGCCCCTGGTCCCCACCTGCAGAGGGCACTTTACAAGTGTGAAGCAGTGATGCAGGTGTCTCTCTGTCTCTCTCCCTCTCTATTTCCCCCTTCCCTCTCAATTTCTGACTGTCTTTATCCAATAAATAAATTTTTTAAAAAATATATATATATATATCCCACTCTTGGGGCTGGGCAGTGGTGCACCCAGTTAAACACAAATAATAATACACACAAGGATCCATGAAAGGATCAGGGTTCAAACTGCCACTCCCCACCTGCAGGGGGGAAGCTTCACAAGTGGTGAAGCAGGTCTGCAAGTCTCTATCTCTCTCTCCCTGTCTCCCCCTCCCCTCTCAATTTCTCTCTGTCCTATCCAATAAAATGGGGAGGGTGGAAAAAATGGCCACCAGGAGCAGTGGATTCTTAGTTCTGACTCCAGCAATATCCCTGAAGGGGAAAAAAAATCCCACTCTTTCTATCTCCCACTCATAAGAGTACAAAAGAAGGAGTCGGGCTGTAGTGCAGCGGGTTAAGCGCAGGTGGCGTAAAGCACAAGGACCGGCATAAGGATCCCGGTTTGAACCCCGGCTCCCCACCTGCAGGGGAGTCGCTTCACAGGCGGTGAAGCAGGTCTGCAGGTGTCTGTCTTTCTCTCTCCCCTCTCTGTCTTCCCCTCCTCTCTCCATTTCTCTCTGTCCTACCCAACAACAACAACAATAATAACTACAACAATAAAACAACAAGGGCAACAAAAGGGAATAAATAAATAAAATAAATATAAAAATTTTTTTAAAAAAAAGAGTACAAAAGAAAGGGTTTTATCAAGGCCACACTTGTGCATCTGTTGTATGACTTACTCAATAAATGACTGGTATACTTCTTTCCAGAACTGTTGTCACATGTACAATGCCTTCCGATGGGATGGCTGTGAACTTGTCTGGGACCCTGACCCAGAACTTAGTAGGGTGCTGAATGGAATGAGCCACTGAAACACAGATAGGATAGAGGATCATGGGCTACTGGACCATCGAGATGTTGGGGACTTTATGGGTTTGTAGTGAGAGAGATGATCTCAGGTAGTGGGTTTGCTGAACAGAATGAGTCAAGACTTAGGACAAGATTTCCCAAATGGTGGCCACTCAATAACCATCATGTCTACTTACACCATGTCTGAGCTTCACCCATATTATTAAACTTTCCACGGGTTTATTCAAAAGTAGTTTCCAATTCTAAAAAGATTTTTTTTAATTTTGAAAAGGGAAGCTTTATAACACTACTGTAAGTAGAAAACAATATTATTTGCCAAAAGTTGTGGAAATCCATAAAGTTATAAATACAATGAAGACCTCGCCAGATCTCAAATTATTTTTTTGTCTCCAGGGTTATCGCTGGGGCTCGGTGCCTGCACTACAAATCCACTGCTCCTAGAGGCTATATTTTTTTCCCTTTTTTTTTTTTTAATGATGAGTTTTTAATATTTATATATTTATTTATTTTCCTTTTTGTTGCCTTTGTTGTTTTTTATTGTTTTTTTCCTATATTTATTTATTTATTCCCTTTTGTTACCCTTGTTGTTTTATTATTGTAGTAGTTATTGATGTCGTCGTTGTTGGATAGGACCGAGAGAAATGGAGAGAAGAGGTCAAGACAGAGAGGGGGAGAGACACCTGCAGACCTGCTTTACCACTTGTGAAGCGAACCCCCTGCAGATGGGGAGCCAGGGGCTCAAACCAGGATCTTTACGCCGCCGGTCCTCAAGTATCACACCATGTGAGCTTAACCCACTGCGCTACAGCCTGACCCGTTTTTCCCTTTTGTTGCCCTTGTTGTTTATCATTGTTATTATTATTGTTGTTCTTGCTGTCATTGTTGTTGGATAGGACAGAGAAAAATGGAGAGAGGAGGGGAAGATAAAGAGGGGGGGAGAAAGACATCTGCAGACGTGCTTCACTGCTTGTGAAGCCACGCCCCTGCAGGTGGGGTCCGGGTGCTCCAACCAGGATCCTTGTGCCTGTAATTGGGTTTGGTGCCATGTGCGCTTAACCTGCTCTACTACTGCCCAGCCCCAGATCTCAAATTTTGACTGACGCCATCTGTTGAGAACACTATGCTACAAGGTCTGCTCTCTTTACTGGAAAAAAAAAAAATGGAAGGTCAGTAAAATGTTAAGAGTCATACTGGTATCAAATCGAGATATGCTCCTTGGTGTGATCAGGTAAAAAAGAAGCAGAGACTGAGACCTCACTCCAAAACACACCCCATCACCTGAAAGTGTATAGTGCAATGGTGCTGCAGTTTCATAAGGCAAAAATAAATCCACCCTCTTAGACCAGAATAGATTTCTCTCTCACACCTACAGGCTGGGCAAAGTTTTTGCAAAAATTCAAAAGATGTTTAAGAAAAGACATTAAAAAACCCTGATCTTCTACCACGGTTAGAAGCCAGGTGTCTATAAAGCTATGAAGGAAAGGTTCACATGAGGAGGAAGGATTAACTTCTCTCTGTGATGATCACAGGGAATTTCATGTGTTTTCCTTTTACTCATTCACTCACTCACTGTCTTTATCTGTTCTCCTAGCTCCAGAGAGCATAAGGGTGTACCCTAGAGACCCAAAAGGGAAGAATCAGGTTCTCAAGAACTGAGAAAGTAAAAACAAACATAAAAGCCTAAAAACAATCAACCAAATAAAAAAACTCTATGATACAAAATGAATTACAAGGGGAAAATGAGCGAGATTTTTATTTTATTTGATTTGATTTAGTTTTACCAGAGCACTGCTCAGCTCAGGCTTATGGTGGCGCAGGGGATTAAACCTGGGACCTCTCAGAGCTTCAGGCATGAGAGTTTGTTTGCATAGCCATTATGCTATCTCCCCCGTCCTGTCATTATATTTTTTTTAAGCCAGGCTTTTCAGCTATTCCATAGATTCTCATAGCTTTATGGTTGTATCCTGAGTTCAAAGAAAAATCAAGAGGAGCGACCAGGTGGTGATGCACCTGGTTAAGTAGACACATTAGAGTGTGCAAGGTCCTAGGTTCAAGCCTCTGGTCCCCACCTGCAAGGGGAAAGCTTCACAAGTGGTAGGGCTGAACTACAGGTGTCTCTCTGTCTCTTCCCCATTCTATCCCCTCCCCAATTTTTCCCTGTCTCTACCTAACAATAAATAAATAAAAAGATTTTAAATGGATGAAAGGAAGGAAGGAAGGGAGAAAGGGAGGAAGCAAGGAAGGGAGGAAGGAAGGAAGGTAGGTCAAGAGAAAAACAAGAAGTCTGGGCATCTCTTGAGAGGTCAACCCCAATTGGCCCTTTAAATTTATTTATTGTATGACAGATACCAGAGAACTACTCAACTCCCTGGTATCTGGTACAACTCTGATCTCCCTGGTCCAATTTTCTTTTCTTTTTTTTTTTTTAATTTATTTTCCCTTTTGTTGCCCTTGTTGTTTTTCATTGTTGTTATAGTTATTGTTGTTGTTACTGATGTCGTTGTTGGATAAGAGAGAGAAATGGTGAGAGGAGAGGAAGACAGAAGGGGGAGAGAAAGACAGACACCTGCAGACCTGCTTCACCGCCTGTGAAACAGCTCCCCTCAGGTGGGGAGCCAAACCGGGATCCTTTTGCCAGTCCTTGCGCTTCACGCCACATGCGCTTAACCTACTGCGCTACTGCCCAACTCCCATCCCTGGTCCAATTTTCTATTCTTTACTTTTCAGAAAAGACAGGAGACAGGGAGAGACAATAGGAGAGAGGAGAGACACCATGGTACCACTCCTCCATCCATGGAGCTGCTCCAGTGCTGTCCCTGATGCTCCCCAGGGCTAAATCCCAGGGCCTCATGCACAGGCAGTTTATGCTCTACTGGTGAGCTCTTTCTCAGTCCCTGTTCTCTCATTATGTTAATGTAGCTACCAGGGTTTCGATGGAGCTTCATACCTGCTAGGTATGAATTCACCATACCCAGCAGACTAGTCTTTTTTCCAGGTGGAAGATAAGAGACAAGAGTGGGAGAGACAGAGACAGAGAGAAGGAGAGATCTAACACTCTACCACTCACGAAGTTTCTTGTCCTTCACATGGTAGCTGCATGTGGTGGCCAAGGGCTCCAACCAGGTCCTCACACATGATACAATGTCTGCTCTAATAGGTGAGCTATCTCCAGCCCCCACTTCTCTTTTTTTATTTGAGTTCTGTGTAAAAGTTTATCTGAAGAAATATGAGATGGACATCCACTTACACTTTAAATTATTGGGATGCTGGAAAAGTCCTGATCTTCAACCAGCCAATACCCATGTCCAGTGGAGAAGCAATTACAGAAGTCAGAACTCCCACCTTCTGCACCCTAGTCATGATCTACGTTTTTCTATGCATCATGCCTTTTTCAACAACCTAATATAATGTACAGCTTTATACAGTATGTAATAGAATGAAGTAGTTACAAGTATAGGCTTTATTTTCTTAAACCACTTCTTTCTTTAATATTTATTTATTTATTCCCTTTTGTTGCCCTTGTTGTTTTATTGTTGTAATTATTGATATTGTTATTGATGTCATCATTGTTGGATAGGACAGAGAGAAATGGAGAGAGGAGGGGAAGACAGAGAGGAGGAGAGAAAGACAGACACCTGCAGACCTGCTTCACCACCTGGCTCAAACCAGGATCCTTACGCTGGTCCTTGTGCTTTGCACCACCTGTGCTTAACCCACTGCGCTACCGCCTGACTCCCACCACTTCTTTTTTTTTTAATATTTATTTATTTATTCCCTTTTGTTGCCCTTGTTGTTTTATTGTTGTTGTTCTTGATGTCATCACTGTTGGATAGGCCACCTGCAGACCTTCACTGCCTGCAGACCTGCTTCACAGGCAGTGAAACAGGTCTACAGATGTCTTTCTCTCCCCCTCTCTGTCTTCCCCTCCTCTCTCCATTTCTCTCTGTCCAGGATCCTTACACCAGTCCTTGAGCTTTGTGCCATGTGCACTTAACCCGCTGCCTTACTGCCTGACTCCCCAAGCATAGACTTTAAAGCTAGATTTGCCCACGTTTGAATTCTGGCTCTGTCACTTACTAACCATCACTAGTTGGGATGATGGTTTCCCCCAAAAGCTTAGTCAACTGCATTTTGTCCTCTTCTAGTTCTGTGCTGCTCCAAATGTGGTTGGGATGAGTGCCTGGGTATCACCTGGGAGCTTGTCAGAAATGCAGGCTGGGGATGGGGCGGGGGTGCTGTGGACCATGCCCTGCAGCTTCTTCTAATGTACAACTGATTCTAACGCACTGTCCTAGACAGCAGTCACCTCCCACCAGGCACCCCCCGACATTCCCTCTGCACTCAACAACCAGAGCTATTTCTCAACAGCCATTCACCAGAGCACTTCCTGTCTCTGCTGAAACCCCACATCCAAGCATCCTTCTCCTGTTAAGAGTCAGAAGTAAGGATGGGGTGGTGATGCACCTGGTTGAGCACATGTATTACAATGGGCAAGGAGCCAAGTTTGAGCCCCCAGTCCTCACCTGCAGGGGGAAAGTTTTGCAAGTGGTGAAGCAGTATTGCAGGTGTCTCTCTGTCTCTCTCCCCAATTTCTGGCTATGTCTATCTAAAAAACAAGTAAAGATAATTTTTTTAAAATCTTGAAAAATAAGAGACTTACCTGGTTCAAGCCCCGGCTCCCCACCTGCAGTGGAGTCGCTTCACAGGCAGTGAAGTAGGTCTGCAAGTATCTATCTTTCTCTCCCCTTCTCTGTCTTCCCCTCCTCTCTCCATTTCTCTCTGTCCTATCCAACAACAATAATAACTACATCAATAAAATAAGGGCAACAAAAGGGAGTAAATAAATAGCAAAAAATAAATAAATAAATTTAAAAAAAATAATAAGAGACTTAAAGAAAAAAAAAGAAGAGCCAACATCCTCCCATCACCCTACCCTGGCACCCATCTCCTACTCACTCCCTGTGCCATGCTTCTGACACCCACTTTCCTTTATTTTCTATTTTTTAAGATAGGAGGAAAGTCAGGAGATAGCTTAGTGGATACAGTACATACCTTGCTGCACATGAAGCCCCGGGTTTAGTCCCTGGCACCACACGGGAGCACCATTTGAGTAATATCACTGTGGTCCAGGAGGTGGTGCAGTGGTAACGTTTTGGACTCTCAAGCATGAGGTCCCAAGTTCGATCCCCGGCAGCACATGTGCCAGAGTGATGTCTGGTTCTTTCTCTCTCCTCCTATCTTTCTCATAAATAAATAAAATTAAAAAAAAACAGTAATATCACTGACAGTGATAACTAATCAGTAATCTCACACATGCATAAGGCATTTACTCCTTGGTGCTGCAAAAATAAGATAAAGTTTTTCAGGGGCTGGGCAGTGGCATACCTAGTTAAGTGCACATAGTACTAAGCACAAGGACCTGGGTTCAAGTCCCCGCTCTCCATCTGCAGTGGAAATGCTTCATGTGCAACAAAGAAGGTCTGCAGGTGTCTATCTTTTTTTTTTAAGTTTTTTTTTCATTTATTTATTCCCTTTTGTTGCCCTTGTTGTCCCATCATTGTAGTCATTGATGTTGTTGTTGTTGGATAGGACAGAGAGAAACGGAAAAGGGGGGAAGACAGAGAGGGGGAGAGAAAGATAGACACCTGCAGGCCTGCTTCACCGCCCTGAGGTGACTCCCCTACAGGTGGGAAACCGGGGGTTTGAACTGGGATCCCCACACCAGTCCTTGAGCTTTAGCACCACCTGCGCTTAACCACTGTGCCACCACCCAACTCCCTGCAGGTGTCTTTCTCGCTCTCTATCTCCCACTCCCCTCTCAATTTCTCTCTGTCCTATCAAATGAAAAGATAAACGGGAGGAAAAAATGGCTGCCAGGAGCAGTGAATTCAGTGTGCTGGCATCAACCTCCAGTGATAACCCTGAAGGCCAGCATAAATAAACAAATAAAGCCTATTTTACCTCCAGAGTTATCGCTGGGGCTCAGTGACTTCACTACGAATGTACTGCTCCTGGAGACCATTTTTCCCACTTTTGTTTTTCTTGTTATTGTTATTGCTGTTATAGCTGTTGTTGTTGTTGGATAGGACAGAGAGAAATGGAGAGAGGAGGGGAAGATGGGGGGAAGAGAAAGACAGACACCTGCAGACCTGCTTCACCGCTTGTAAAGTGACCCCCCTGTAGGTGGGGAGCCGGGGGCTCAAACCCAGATCCTTATGCCGGTCCTTACACTTCGCACCATGTATGCTTAACCTGCTGCGTTACTGCCTGGCCCCCAAGCTTTTCATCTATGAGAGAGAAAAAGAACCTGGGACTCCATTCAGGCAAGTCCTGTGCTCCACTGCAAAACTATCTCTGTTCACGGTGTACGCCACCATGACCTTTGTAAAGTCTTTTAAATGTCCTCCAAGCACATTCCTGCCTCAGGACCTTTGCACAAACCATTATTGCCTCCTGGAGCTATTCTGACAATATCCCTGGAGTTTACCTCCTAACATCATTAAGTTGGTGAAGCAGAGCTACAAGTGTCTCTCTCCCTCTCATCCCTTCCCTAACATCATTAAGTCCCTAAAAACATGCCACCTTCTCAGAGAGGCCCTCACCATGTCAGCCTTGTAAGGGTGACCAACTCATCCTAGTTTGCCCAGGACCACATAGCTTTAAAACTGAAACCTCCTGGGTGGGGGTCAGGTGGTAGCACAGCGGGTTAAGAGCACGTGGCACAAAGTGCAAGGACCCCCAGAAGGATC
Source organism: Erinaceus europaeus (assembly GCF_950295315.1). Taxonomy (NCBI): domain Eukaryota; kingdom Metazoa; phylum Chordata; class Mammalia; order Eulipotyphla; family Erinaceidae; genus Erinaceus; species Erinaceus europaeus. The sequence goes on along the minus strand of NC_080176.1, from coordinate 13,443,678 downwards.
CCGGTTCAAGCCCTTGACTCCCCACCTGCAGGGGAGTCGCTTCACAGGCGGTGAAGCAGGTCTGCAGGTGTCTGTCTTTCTCTCCCCCTCTCTGTCTTCCCCTCCTCTCTCCATTTCTCTCTGTCCTATCCAACAACGAACAACATCAACAATAACAATAATAACCACAACAAGGGCAACAAAAAGGGGATGGCCTCCAGGAGCAGTGGATTCATGGTGCAGGCGCTGAGCCCCAGCAGTAACCCTGGAGGCAAAATAAATAAAGAGAAAGAAATAAGAACTGAAACCTCCTGTACTGAGAGAAGCACCTGCCCCCAAAGTCAAATGAGCCGGGGTAGCAGCTGCTCACCATCCCCCCTGGCCACATAACCCTGCTCTGCTCTCCTTATCACACCACATGTTCATATCTTTGTCTTTTTTTTATTTCTTTATTGGGGAATTAATGTTTTACATTCAACAGTAAATACAATAGTTTGTACATGCATAACATTCCCCAGTTTCCCATTTAACAATACAACCCCCACTATGTCATTTATCGTCCTTCATGGACCTGTATTCTCCCCACCCACCCACCCCAGAGTCTTTTACTTTGGTGCGATATGCCAATTCCATTTCAGGTTCGACTTGTGTTTTCTTTTCTAATCTTGTTTTTCAACTTCGGCCTGAGAGTGAGATCATCCCATATTCATCCTTCTGTTTCTGACTTAGTTCACATAACATGAATTTTTCAAGGTCCATCCAAGATCGGCTGAAAACGGTGAAGTCACCTTTTTTATAGCTGAGTAGTATTCCATTGTGTATATAGACCACAACTTGCTCAGCCACTCAGCTGTTGTTGGACACCTGGGTTGCTTCCAGGTTTTGGCTATTACAAATTGTGCTGCCAAGAACATATGTGTACACAGATCTTTTTGGATGGATGTGTTGGGATCTTTGTCTTTTTTTAATTTTTTCATTATCTTTATTTATTTATTAGAGAGAGAGAGCCAGAAATTGAGAGGGAAGGGAGGTAGAGAGGGAGAGAGACAGAGAGACACCTGCAGCCCTGCTTCACCACTTGCAAAGCTTTCCCCCTGCAGGTGAGAACCGGGGACTCGAACCCAGGTCCTTGCACATAGTAACATGTGCGCTCAACCAGGTGCACCACCACCCAGCCCCCTTCGCCTTTCTTAAAATGTATTTATTAATGAGAGAAGGGAAAGAGAATTAGAGCATCACTCTGGTACATGCAATGCTGGGGATTATGCTTCGGACCTCATGCTTAACAGTCAAACACCTTATCCACTGCACCACCTCCCAGGCCACCATATCCTCACCTTTTTCCCCCCTTCACTAGAATATGAGTCCTTTGAGGATGGGGAGTTTGGGGTCCTCTGTTCACTGTTACATTCATTCCTGGCACCTAGAATAGTGCCTGGCGCACAGATGGCATTTAATATTTTTGGGGTCAGGTATTGGCATACCTGGTAGAGCGCACATATTACTGTGTAGCACACAGCCTTGGCTCAAGCGCCCATTCCCCATCTGCACAGGGAGAAGCATGACAAGTGCCTAAGCAGTGCTATAGGTGTCTCCCTCTCTCTCTTTATGTCTCTTGCCCTCTACCAAAACAGATAGAATAAGGGGTGGGGAAGGTTGCCAGGAACTCTGGAATCATACAGGCACCACCCATTGGTAACCCTGGTGGCAAAAAATATTATTACTAGTATTATTATTAGTAACTAAAAAACACTGAAGAGAGCTGGGAAGTAGCTGAGTGGTAGAATGCAGGATTTGCATTGTGAGGTCCCAGTTCTAACCACCAGATGGCACATGCCAAAGGCCCTCCCTCTCTCTCCCCCCACCTCAATAAGTAAATAAATAAATATGAATAAACAGCACAATGACAGAACACAGGTCTTATGTAAAGGTCCTGAGCTGGATCTCCATCATGTACTGAAGTGGTGCTCTGATTCTCTCTCTCTCTCTCCCTCTCCTCTTCCCTCTCTCTTTATTATATAAATATTACATAAATAAATAAATACCAAAGAAATAACCTCATGGCCTACTTGCTCCATTGCTTATAGTTTTCTTGTCTCTACTGTTAGGCTACTCCGGGAAAAGCTTTCCCCAGATTCAGAATTATATCCTTGAGAAGCTGAGTGATGGTGCACCTGGTTAAGTACACATAGTGCAAGGACCTGTGCAAGGATCCGGGTTCCAGTCCCCAGCACCCCACCTGCAGGAGGGATGCTTCACAAGTGGTGAAGCAAGTCTGTAGGTGTCTATCTTTTTTTCTCTCTCCCTTTCTAGGCCCCCATCTCAGTTTCTCTCTGTCCTGTCAAATAATGGAGGGGAGAAAATGGCCTCCAGGAGCAGTGGACACATAGTACCAACACCAAGCTCCAGCGATAACCCTAGAGGCAAAAAAAAAAAAAAAAAAAAAAAAATCCAAAATTATGTCCTTGGACTAGATTACCAGAAATGAATTTTTGGAGGCAATGCGAACGCTGACATTTCACTGAAGTTTCACTGAAGTTACCCACTGCTAAGATACTTCAGAAGGGTCCTGTCTCCTGTGCTGGCCTGCCCCTCCCTCCCAGAAGTACCTCATTCAATCCTCTCTAGGTGGAAACGGAGCTGTTTGTTGTCTAAATCTGCATGCCTTTGATTCCTAGTTAGGCTGATCATTTCCCCCATGTGCTTGGCTAATTGCATTTCATCTTTTCCAGTTGTCTGTTCACACCCTTTTGCTTGTTCTTCCTAGCCTGTTTTAGGACTTGTCTTAATGATTTGTATGAGCTCTTTGAAAAATAAAGATATTAAGCCTGTTTCCTTCATACATTAAAGGCTTAGTGCTTTGCATTTTTTGACTGCTGCATTCAACTGTGTTCCTTTCATATGTCCTTATTCCCTTCTTACATTATTCACACCACATTTCTGCATCTCATAGCTTAATTTTATAATTTTTTTTCATAGTTGAATATTGATTATGTACTTGGAGAAAGTCTCTGAAGGCTGCCCATCTCACTCCAAGGATAAGATACATTTCTTAAAATCATCGACAAGGCCCTCCAAGCCCCATCCTCTACCCCATGCCGCCTCTCTGACCTCACCCCCTCGACTCCAGCCATTTGGCTTCAAAATTCAAGGAGGAGATGGATGAGGAGATGGAAACACAGTATGCTCAGGTGCCAATTTAAGGGGCACCAAAAACCTCAGTCATAAAGATAACAGTAAGCTGGGGTATTCTGAAAATCGCAGAACTATCTCTACTGAACAGAAACTCACAGTATTAGAGACAGGGTCGGAGGCAACAAGTTTTCTTGCCACCAGCTCCACACAGCACTGCTGGACATCGATCACCCAGAGGGATTTCAGGCATCCACCTGTTCCCTCCTATAATAACCCTGCAGGGCAAGAACTTCAGGGAGCAACCTCGGGCCAAAAGATGGCTCACCCGGCTGAGCTCATGCTTCACTGTGATCCAGCCCTGGCCCCATAACATAGGGGAAGGTTCATTCTGTGGTGTGGTTTCTTCTCTTTGCTTTTTTATTTTACTTATTTATTTAAATATTTATTTGTTTATTCCCTTTTGTTGCCCTTGTTGTTTAATTGTTATTATTGTTGTAGTTATTGTTGTTATCATCATCATTGGACAGGACAGAGAGAAATGGAGAGAGGAGGGGAAGACAGAGAGAAGGAGAGAAAGATAGACACCTGCAGACCTGCTTCACCGACTGTGAAGCGACTCCCCTGCAGGTGGGGAGCCGGGGGCTTGAACAGGGATCCTTATGCCAGTCCTTGTGCTTTGCGTTACGTGCACTTAACCCGCTGCGCTACCGCCTGACTCCCTATTTTATTTATTTATTATTGGATAGAGAAAGAGAGCAATTGAGATGGGAGGGGAAAATGGAGAGGGAAAGAGACAGAGAGACAGCTGCAGCCCTGCTTTACCACTCATGAAGCTTTCCCCCTGCAGGTGGCGACCAGGGACTTGTGCACCATAATGTGAGCGCTTAACCATGTGTGCCACTGCCTGGCTGTGATGTGGTTTCTCCCCCCCCCCCCTTTTTTCCAGAGCTAGGGCCTTTATGTAATTTCACTATGCGTAGGCTACTTTTTTCATTCTTCCTGGGTAATGGGGGAGGGATCCTCATGGGAGGGGCCCAGCTGTGATGATCTGGTCATAGATACAGGGATGTTCCTTTGAATAATTGTCCTTTCACACTGACTTCATGCTTTCTGTGCTTGCTATGTACGTGTGATAGTCTACACACCTATTATGTAGAGTTTCAAAGATGCACTAAGGAAGTGAATCAGTATAATGTACCTCCCATATAGTACTATGCGCACTTAACTGGGTGTGCCACTGCCTGGCCCCCTAGTATAAAGTTCCTCTGTGTGCCACCCAGACCCCCAGACCATTTAGCCTAAAGCCATTGCTGCCCATCCACACTAGCAGACTCAGCCTTCACCACTATTTTGAAACAAATACCAGGCACAACAATTTTTTTTCTTTGCCTATAGGGTTATCACTGGGGCTCAGTGCTTGCACTACAAATCCACTGCTCCTGGAGACTTTTTTTTAGTATTTATTTATTTATTCCCTTTTGTTGACCTTGTTGTTTTATTGATGTGGTTATTATTATTATTGTTGTCATCATTGTTGGATAGGACAGAGGGAAATGGAGAGAGGAGGGGAAGACAGAGAGGGGGAGAGAAAGACAGACACCTGCAGACCTGCTTCACCGCCTGCGAAGCGACTCCCCTGCAGGTGGGGAGCCGGGGGCTTGAACCTTACTCAGAATCCTTACTTCAGTCCTTGCGCTTTGCGCCATGTGTGCTGGCCCCCAAGACTCTATTTCATAGTAAAAGGAAATAGTCCTTTGGTTAAGCGATGTTGACCTCTTTGGGCAGACCCAGGGGGAGCCAAAGCACTGCTGGACTGAGAAGCGTCACAGCCTTTCCAGGAAATGCAGCTGATAACCACGGCTGCCATGGTTCCCTGAAGGCGGCACCACAGAGCCTGGTGAAACTGACACCTGGGCATGCACATGTTCAGCCTGGCAGGTCTGAACCAACAGTCACGTCCCCAAACCAGTGGTCACCTTGTCAAGACCCTCAGAAGCTCTGGGGGTATGCTGGCTGGCTCCATTGCTGGCAGGCAGACAGGAAGGCATGCTGCAGAAATAAGGCAGTTACCTTTCTTACAGCTAGAGGTTTAATTAAAAAGCCCCGAGCTGCCAGATTCCAAGCACCCTCCACTGATCTGCGAGACCTATTGATTGCTCAGCTCTCCCTGCAAGACACACAGAGAGAAGACTTTATCTTCCTTTAATCAGACCTGCTTCCCCATCAGGTTCTGACATGGCTGCTTCCTTCACCCCGAGTACAGTGGGCAGCACTGACATCAGCCACAGAGAACCAGGAGACCTTTGGCCCCAGGGAACCACCCACCTAAGAGGAGAGGTGGCATCATCTTCACTGGATGGTCAGCAAGTGCTGAGCCTAAGGGTGAGCCCAGGGCTGAAGCAGAGGCGTCACACACATCCTCTCCTCTGAGCCGTGGTGACTTTGTTGTGTCTCATGATGCCAATTCCTGGATCTCCTGTGGCTCACATGATGCATCTGTCCTCCACAAGGCCGCCTGCTCTCTGCCTCACAGCCCTCAGCCGTGAGTACTCCTTTGCCCACCTGCTCAGTGTTTCTGCCCCAGGACTGGAAACTCCAGGAGGACAGGGATCTTGTCTCTTTCATCCAGGGCAGGATCCCCAGAACCTGACACAGACCTGCACTCCTCAAAAGATCTCAAACTAGGGCAACAAAAGGGAATAAATAAATATTAAAAAAAAAAAAAAAAAAGATCTCAAACTGTCACATGTTGCAGAATCGCCTTTTTATTAAGGCTGAGTAGTGGCCCATCAGATTAGGCACCACATTTTGTTTATCCACTCAGCTGTTAAAGGACTCAGATTATTTCTACATCTTGGCTACTGTGAATGCTGCTGCTATGAACAGGGAATGCTAATATCTCTTTGAAATCCTGATTTTGATTATTTTTTTCTTCTTCTTTTGTCATTGCCACAGTTTCACTGCTGGGAGCTGGCTTTTAGTGGGGAAGGACCAGATACAGCAGCTATGATTCTCCCAGTGCTGAGTATTCCATGTGGAATGACAGGAGCTCAACCGTCGGTCACACACATGGCAAAGAAGGTGCCTCCCCAGGTGAGCACATTCGCTTGCCCACAGATTTTGATTTCTTCTAATTATCTCGTTATTTAGTGGCTGGTTTGTTTCTTTGTTTACTTATTTACCAGAACATGCTCAACTCTGGGTTATTTGCTAGGTATTAAACCTGGGAAGCTCAGAGCCTCAGGTACGCAGGTCTGCTGTAGGAGCACTGGGATCCCTCCCCAGTCTTTGATTCTCTTAGCTAGATATAATTCTTTCAGCTAGATCATTCTTTTAACCCAGAAGCAAGGGTGCTGGACCATATGGTAGCTCTAGTTCTAAGTCTTTTTTTTAAGATTTTATTTATTTATGAGAAAGATAGGAGGAGAGAGAGAACCAGACATCACTCTGGCACATGTGCTGCCGGGGATCAAACTCGGGACCTCATGCTTGAGAGTCCAAAGCTTTATCACTGCGCCACCTCCCGGACCACTAGTTCTAAATCTTTGAGGACCTTCTGTCCTCATTTCCACAGTGGCTGCATCATCGTGTTTCTCCCCACCCACCTCCCAGCTAGCAGGTGTTCCAGTTTCTCCACATCCTTGCCAAGAACTGCTGTCTTCTTGCTCAATAGGGGAGATCTTATATGAATGCCCTCACCACAGTAAAGTCAATAAACACATGCATGCCAAAATCGATGGCTCACATTAACTCCTCTGACAGCTCTGTGAGTTCACTGGCCTTATACCCACTTTACAGTTGAGGAGACGGGGAAAGGGAATGCCCCCAAATGTCCTGCACTGGAGAGCAGAGACTGAAACCTAAACAGGCCACCTAGTTCCAGCAAGGGCTCTAAAGCTGACACTCATGAGCTGTATGATAGCCTGGACTTGGTGGCCTTGGGTAAGAAAGAAGCTACTTCTTGTTTTCCCGACATTTAACTGAAATGTAGATTTCCCTCCATGATGAATGTAGGCATCAGAGTGCTTGTATCAGCAGCCCCTCTGTCCCCAACCATAACCAAAGCTACACTCATATCCCATTACATTGGTTGCAGATAGTTTAGAGTATCACTTAGGCTCATCACTGCCCTGAAACTGCCCTGAAATAGTAGTAACATGACTGCCTAAATACCAGGTCCTTTTAAGGTATGTCAAATAAAGAAGTATAGGTACTGCTAGACCACACTTTGGCTTTTGGTAATATTTTGATGACCGTATTGCAATAGAACTGGTTGCCTAAAGTCAGCCAAAAGAAAAAAAGACAAATTGCACCATTTTTATGTGGTCTCTTAAAAAAATTAAAGAGCTTAGGGACCTCCCCCCAGAAGATGGGGGGCATAGTAGATAAAGCATTAGCCTCTTGAGCATGAGGTCCTTAGTTCAATCCCCAGCACTGCATATGCCAGAATGATGCTTTGGTTCACTCCCTCCACCTCCACTATAAGTAAATAAGCTTTTTTTTTTAATGTATTTATTTATTTTCCCTTTTGTTGCCCTTGTTTTTCATTGTTGTTGTAGTTATTATTGATGTTGTCATTGTTGGATAGGACAGAGAGAAATGGAGAGAGGAGGGGAAGACAGACAGGGGGAGAGAAAGACACCTGCAGACCTGCTTCACCGCCTGTGAATCGACTCCCCTGCAGGTGGGGAGCCGGGAGCTCAAACTGGGATCCTTACGCAGGTCCTTGCGCTTTGCGCCACATGGGCTTAAGCCGCTGTGCTACCACCTGACTCCCTGCTTTATTTTTTTTTAAGTCTAGGAGACTGGGAGTTGGCTCACTCAGTAGAGAGCATACTTCACCATGTGCAAGGACCCAGGTTTGAGTCCCTGTCACTATAGGAAAGCACCGTGCACAATGGGGTAGTTTTCTCTGTTTGTCTTTACCTAATATTGAAAGAAAAAAGAAAGAAATGGAAGGAAGGAAGGAAGGAAGGAAGGAAGGAAGGAAGGAAGGAAGGAAGAAGTTTCACCAGGAGTGATGGAATTGCACAGGCACAAAAATCCCCAGCAGAGTGGGGAAAAGTGAAACTCACAGAATAACATAGTATAAAAGTAGTTGTACAGGCCCAGTGATGGTGCACCAGGTTGAGTGCACACACTGTCATGCACAAGGTACTGGATTCAAGCCCCGTTTCCCACGTGCAGGGATGAGGGTTGTGGTTCACGAGTAGTGAAGCAGGGATGCAGGTGTCTCTTTCTCTCTCCCTTTCTATCTTCCCTTCCCCTGTCAATTTCTCTCTGTCTTAGCAAATAAAATAGAAAGAACAAAAAGGAAAAGTGACTACCAGGAGCATAGATTCATAGTGCTGCTGACATGGAGCCCCAGTGATAACACTGGTGACAAGAGAAAGAAAGAAAGAAAGAAAGAGAGAGAGAGAGAGAGAGAGAGAGAAAGAGAGAGAGAGAAAGAAAGAAAGAGAGAGAGAGAGAGAGAGACAGAAAGAAAGAAAGAAAGAAAGAAAGAAAGAAAGAAAGAAAGGGGGAGAGAGAAAGAAAGGAAGGAAGGAAGGGAGGAAGGGAGGAAGGAAGGAAGGAAGGAAGGAAGGGAGGAAGGGAGGAAGGAAGGAAGGAAGGAAGGGAGAGGGGGAAAGGAAGGAAGGAAGGAAAGTAGGTAGGTAGATAGATAGCATAATAGTTATGCAAAGAGATTCTCAAGCCTGAGGCTCCAAAGTCCCAGGTTCAATCCCTCACACCACCATAAACTAGAGCTGAGCAGTTCTCTGGTAAAATAAATAAACAAATAAATAAATAGAAGATACAGGCTGGAGGGGCAGTATAATGGCTCTGCAATAGTTTCATGCCCAAGGCACCAAGGTCAACACCACCATAAACCAGAGCTGATCAGTGCTCTAGTCTCTCTCTCCCTCTCTCTCTGTAGCTCTCTCATTAAAATAAATAAGTATAATTTTAAACAAAAGAAGGCATTTTAAAAAAAGAAAGAAAAGTAGTTGCTAGGGGTGGGACGTTGGGGAAACAGGGAGAGGCTGGAGCAAGGCCTACAGGCACACTGTGCCTCAGGGTGGCTGAAGTGCAGAAGGTTGTCCCGTGCCACTGAAATCCACTGAGAGCACAATGTAAATCTCCTTTCACACAGAAGAACATGCAAGGCCATGAATGTGTTAATGAAGAATGCCCAGGCCTCTGGTGCCATCCCAGAACCCTATAGCTACACCACACTGCCACCTAAGGACTCAGCATTTCCAACCGTGCAGTCTGCAGGCTGCATATGCAGCCCAGGGACAGGCTACCAGGAGGCCTCTGAAAGGGCAGCAGTGACCCCATTCAAGAGAGTTGTGACTCACTCACACTGCTAGTGCGGGTGAACCTAGTTCAGTCACCTTGAAGAGTGAATGATTCCACACGTCAACCCAGTAAACACCCCACAACTGTGGCCTCAGTCCTCCAAGAACATTGAAGTCACCTGGGGAGCTTCTCAGACAGCTGGCACTTACCTCCAGATGAAGCCTCTTCAGGGCTGGGGCATCAGGACAGTAGTAAAAGCTTCCAGGTGATTCTGTCTGCATGTGGAGGCCCATCACGAATTCTCACAGAACTCCCATTTGCAATTGTAAGGAAGCAGATGTGTTGGGAATGCCCATCACCACAGGGTCAGCTTGAGAAATGAAAAGAAGTGATGAGATGCATTTCAGAGGCCAAGAGGAATTTACTAGCTCTCTGTGCAGCGGCCAGGCCTGGCCTCAGAAACACCGCCGGGTGAACAAACACTCCAAATGCAAAGCAGACAATCCAGCATGGCTCATCTTGGGGTTTTAAGCAGATGCATATAGATGCATATGTGATGCAGATATAGATGCAGATGCATATGTGAAAGTACGGTAAGTCCTCACTTGACCTTGGAGAGTCTTGGAAAAGTGGAACAACAAATTAACAGAAGCTATCCTTAGACTAACATAGAATAACACTGATGTGTGTGCTCAAAGTCAGCCTGGGGTGGTTTTTCTTTTCTCAGCAATGTTATACGCAAATGACATTGAATGAAATGACATTAGATGAATGGAACAGTGTCACTTGTTCAAGGGCCTATGGGTGTTTTAAAATCATTAAGGATATATACTGTATTCATGCAGTGAGGTATTGGGAGTTGGAGATAGTGCTTAAAGAAACTTCACAATTTCTTTTTTTCTAAATTTATTTATGTATTTTTTCTCTCTCTCTCTTTTTTTTAAATTTTTTTATTTATTTTTTATTTTTTTATTTTTTTATATATTTATTTTATTTATTCCCTTTTGTTGCCCTTGTTGTTTTATTGTTGTAGTTATTGTTGTTGTCATTGTTGGATAGAACAGAGAGAAATGGAGAGAGGGGGAGAGAAAGATAGACACCTGCAGACCTGCTTCACCACCTGTGAAGCGACTCCCCTGCAGGTGGGGAGCCAGGGTTCGAACCGGGATCCTTATGCCGGTCTTTGTGCTTTGCGCCACCTGCGCTTAACCCGCTGCGCTACAGCCCGACTCCCTTATGTATTTTTTAATGAGAAAAAGAAAGAGGGAGTCAGAGCATCATTCTGTATATGTGATGCCAGAATCAAACTTGCAACCCCATGTTCAGAGTCCAACACTATCATTACTGCCACCTCCTTAGTCACTGTATTCATATATATATATATATATATATATATATATATATATATATATATATGTTTATGTATTTATTTTCCCTTTTGTTGCCCTTGGCTTTTTATTGTTGTTGTAGTTATTACTGGTATTGATGTCGTCATTGTTAGATAGGACAGAGAGAAATGGAGAGAGGAGGGGAAGACAGAGAGGGGGGAGAGAAAGATAGACACCTGCAGACCTGCTTCTCCACCTGTGAAGTAACTCCCCTGCAGGTGGGGAGCCAGGGGCTCAAACCAGGATCCTTAACACCGGTCCTTGCACCTCACACCACATGCACTTAACCCACTGCGCTACCACCCATCTCCCTTGTATTCTAAGGAGTTGAATGTGTTTATATTTTACAAGCAATTTACATTTAATCTAAGAAGCAGTCTATTTAAAAACACGCCAGTGTCATCTCCCACAAATTGTACTAGATACAGGAGAAATGAAGCAGAAGCGGAGAATTCACAGGTGTGGTCCAGGGCAGGAGAAAGGCCTTGCACAAGAAGGGCGGCTCCAGCCCTTTGAGGGGAGAGCTGTGGGAGAGGGACTCCTGCTGGTTGGTGACTGCTGTGAGACTGACTATCCCAACAGTGAGTGGCACAAAACAGCTGTTGGATTGTGCTCCTAGGCTCTCGTAGGGGACACAGAGGAGCTGTCCTGTGATACCAGGAGCTTTAGCCAAGAAGCCTAGAGATTTAGGGGGTGGCCGTTTGGAATGATCTCAAGACACCTCACCATTGCCAGTGATGCTGGCTAGGGGCCAGGACCTCCCCCTGGAATACCGTCCAGAGCACTGCAGGGGGCTTCTCCAGGAAGTCAGTCCACATGAGCTCACCCAGGCCTCCCCACAGCACAAATGGAAGTCTGGGAATACTCTCTGGGCACTCACGTCACATCTTGTCTGCTATACGCACGCACGTGGTGGAAGCAGTCACAAAAGTATAGCCAAGTTCAGTGGGAGACAAGACATAAAGACCTAGTGGGGGTTGTATTGTTAAATGGGAAACTGGGGAATGTTACGCATGTACAAACTATTGTATTTACTGTTGAATGTAAAACATTAACTCCCCAATAAAGAAATAAATTATTTTAAAAAAGACATAAAGACCACCCTTGACGAAAAGACTGTCAAGGTCACCTTGTAAGAAGAGTGTGCAGGGTGAGAGGCATTGCTGGTGTCATTTGAGAAAACCAGGCTCTGCCAGACCACCTGCTCCTGGGGGCAGAAGGGAGGAGATTCCTAGATAAAGAACAGCAAGGATGAGACAAATGGTAACTTGGGGCAATAGATCACGAGTCCAAGAGTAAAAAATGAGGCTGTGGGCTCAAGACAGATTTATGCATCTGGACGGAAGAAGATGATCAAATAGCAAACTGAGAAGTAGGCAGGGTATATATGGGATCATTTAAAGGATTTTGATCTTGATCCTCAAAGCAGGGGGAGCCATTAAAGTGTGTTGAACAGGGACTGTCATCATCCCGTCTGTGTCCTCTTAGGTGAGGGAGGGGAGTAGAGAGGGAGGAGGGAGGTCAGTTGGGCAACCCCTGTGGTCTGCAGGCCAGGTGGTATCATTGGTAGAGGGGGGAAAGTGGGGACAGCTGGAGACGCTGTGGTAACAGAATCTACGTGAGGAGTTGGAGGTTCAAGGATCAACCCTTGTGACTAGGCAATCCAGTCCTCTGGGTCTAGGTCACCTGGGGGCCTAACTCCAGGTGTGCAGCGCAGCACATATACCCTGGCCCAGCACCTTCTGGAGAACCTCTGGCTAAAGCAGGAAACTTCCAGTGAGGAGGAGGATCCTGAGATGCAGCCTATCTCAGATCAAAGACCAAAACAATTCTCTTGGCTCCCCAGGCTGCATGCAGTCCCTTCCTTGTGCCCAAACTCATTATCCTACTGTGGCAGCCGGTGACAATAAGCGGGAAATTGTGCCGACAGCTCCTGATTGGAGTGATTTCCTTGCTGGGGTGCGTCCTGAATCAATTACTCTGAGTAACTTGACTTCAACGCCTTGACACTCTGCCCTTAGAAGGCACCTCCTTCCTTCCACAAATACCTCTCTCTTCCCAGTGAATATATTGTAAGTCCTCTAATATATTGTAAGTACTTCTAGGGCCAGGAAGCTTCCTATCCTGATTAAAGAAGCAGTTCTTCTCAGCTCAGGAGCAGTGAGTCACAGGTGATTTCTTTTTTTATTATTATTCTCTTTACTTATTGAATGGAAACAGCCAGAAATCGAGAGGGAGCTAGAGAGGGAAAAAGAGAGACTCCTGCAGCCCTGATTCACCACTTGCAAAGCTTTCCTTCTGCAGGTAGAGACCAGGGGCTCGAACCCAGGTCCTTGAGCACTGTCACATGTGCACTCAACCAGGTGCGCCACCACCCGGTCCCGAGTCACAGGTGATTTCTACAGGTATGGGAGTGAGTTCAGACTAAGGGTTCCAGCAACCCCTCCATCCACTGCCAAAGGAGTAGCGTGTCCCATCCTGGTTTGGGGAACAGCAAACCCGGCCCCTCAGAACAGAGTCTTCAAGAGTTTACTATCTTGGGGCCAGGTAGTGGCACACCTGGTTGAGCACAAACATCACAATGTTCAAGGACCAGGGTTCAAGCCCCCAGCCCCCATCTGCAAGGGGAAAGTTTTACGAGTGGTGAAGCAAGGCTATAGGTGTCTCTCTGTCTCCCTCTAGATTTCTGGCTGTCTCTATCCAATAAATAAAGATATATTTACAAAAATTAAAAAAAAAAGAGTCCACCATCTTACAAGCATGACTCAGCCCAAGGCACCTTCATTCAGGAACAAATGCTGAGTATTTGCTCCAGGTCAGGCTCTGTTCTAGACCCCGTCCCCCAGAAGTTTATGTTCATGTAAAGAGAGTCCCAGAAAACAAAAGGAGTCTTTGCAGGGAGTCAACGCCTTTAGGAGACACCCTCAGCCAGGAAGTCAGTGGCTGACTAGTCCACCCTCTTTTTCCTGGGGCAGCATAACAAGGGCAACAAAAAAAGGGAAATAAATAAACAAAATATTTAAAAAAAAGAAAAAATTTCATGGGGCTGGGTAGTGGCGCACCTGGTTAAGTGCACATATTACAGTGCACAAGGACTCAGGTTCAGACCTGCTTCACTGCCTGTGAAGTGACTCCCCCCAAGCATGGCGTCTCAGGGCTGCAGGGGTCCGTCTGCCTCACTCCTCTCTCTCTCCCTTCTTCTCAATTTCTCTCTATCTCTATCCAATAATAAATAAAAGAAAAAGAAAAACCTAGAGTAGATACAAATCATAAATTTACCTCTACTTTTAGGAGGTGTCTCTCAAGCCTGGGGGGGGAGGTTCCTTCAAGTTGAAGGCTTACTGGGACTCTGGAGGCATGGACTGGCGGGAGCTGCCCTCTGACAGGGTGGGGTGGACAGGCAGGCCCGACCCCATGCTGCAGCTCCTACAGAGGAGGGAGGGGGTGCTAAGAAGCAGAAGGGCACAGGCTGGGGCCTACAGCCTCCCCACAGTGCTGTAAAGTCCATGCTTATCCCATTTCGCTGGAGAAATAAGCCCAGAGAAGTAAGGCTCCATGACAGCTGCTGAAGAAAGCAAAGGACAGTTCAAAGCTGTGTGCTAGATGAGTGAAGGGCTGCTCCGTTCACTACAGCATCCCCCGGGGTCCCCAAAATACTTGTTCAATGGATGGACAAATTTTTTAAATTTTTTAATATTTATTTATTTTCCCTTTTGTTGCCCTTGCTGTTTTATTGTTGTAATTATTATTGTTGTGGTTATTGATGTCGTCATTGTTGGATAGGACAGAGAGAAATGGAGAGAGGAGGGGAAGACAGAGAAGGGGAGAGAAAGATAGACACCTGCTGACCTGCTTCACAGCCTGTGAAGCGACTCCCCCTGCAGGTGGAGAGCCGGGGCTCGAACCAGGATCCTTCCGCCTATCCTTGTGCTTTGCTCCACGTGCGCTTAACCCGCTGCGCAACCGCCCAATTCCCAGATGGACAAATTTAGCACACCAACTACTACAGTTCTCCAACCTCAAACTAAATCTCTTCTGCCTCAAGTCCAGAGATAGGCCCAATTTCCATCCTTCTGCCTCTTGCACCTTCTCTCCCTTGGAGCTAGTAAATGCTCTGAGACAGCCAGCACACGTCCTCTCTACAGTTGGTCATGAGCACCCAGTTGCGGTCATACACTGCCATCTGCAGGGCATTTGTGGTACTGCACAAAAACCCTACATTTGACTTATTCAGAAAAGAAACGGAAGTCTGGGACCCAGTGACACAGTGAATGGATCAAGTGTGTCCCTCCCCCCAAGCATGGCGTCTCAAGTTTGATCCCTGGCATACCCCTCCCTCTCCCTCACAGTAACTACTGAGAAAATAATAAAATAAAATAAAATAAAATAAAATAAAATAAAATAAAATAAAATAAAATAAAATAATAAAATAAAATAAAATAAAATAAAATAAAATAAAATAAAATAGGTACTTGGCAATTACTTAGCCAAACCCTCAATAAATATGAGGCTGCCTTAGGCTTAGAATTTCCTTTTTTTCATATATATTTATTTATTTTCCCTTTTGTTGTCCTTGTTTTTTTTTATTGTTGTAGTTATTATTGTTGTTGTTGATATCGTCATTGTTAGATAGGACAGAGAGAAATGGAGAGAGATGGGGAAGACAGAGAGGAGGAGAGAAAGACAGACACCTGTAGACCTGCTTCACCGCCTGTGAAGCGACTCCCCTGCAGGTGGGGAGCCAGGAGCTCGAACCGGGATCCTTAAGCTGGTCCTTGCACTTTGCACCACGTGGGCTTAACCCGCTATGCTACCACCGGACCCCCGTAATATCTTTTCTATTTTTTTATTTTACCAGAGCACTGCTCAGCTCTGGTTTGTGGTGGTCCGGGAGATTGAACCAGGGACTGTGGAGCCTCAGGCATGAGAATCTGTTTGCATAATCATTATGTTATCTACCACCCCCAATTGACTTTTTTCAAAGAACTTTTGGCTTTGTTGAATCTCTCCATTGTTTTCCTGTTCTCTATTTGTCTCTCTCATTTTTATCAGAGCACTGCTCAGCTCTGGCTTATGGTGGTGCTAGGGATTGAACCTGGGACTTCAGAGCCTCAGACATGAGTCTCTTTGCTTAACCTTTATGCTACGCTATCTACCCCAGCCCCTCTATTTTTTTTTTCTTTTTGCCATCAGGGTTATCACTGGGACTAAGTGCCTACACTACAAATCCACTGCTCCTGGCGGCCATTTTTCTATTTTTATTTGATAGTACAGAGAGAAATTGAGCGGAGAGGGGAGATAAACAGGGGTATGAAACATTCATCCTGTAGATGGAATGGGGGCTTGAGCCCGGCTTCTTACACATGGTGATGTGTGCTTACCTGAGTGTGCCACGCGTGTGCTTACCTGAGTGTGCCACGCCCGGCTCATTTTGTTTCTCTGTTCTTCTAGTTTTAGGTTTAACTTGCTCTTTTTTTCTCTGATTCCTTACAATATTAAGTTTGTCAATCTGGAAAATCTCTTTATTCATGCAAGCATTTTTTTTTTTTACTATAAATTTCCCTTTCATTGAACCTCATAGGTCTTGGCATATAGTTTTGTTTTCCTCTATTTATCTCAGAGTATTTCACTCACAATTTTTTCTATAATCCACTGGTTAACAGGGAGTTGATTAACTTTCACATACTTCTTAGTTTCCTAGTTTTCTTTCTGCTATTGACTTATAATGCCATCATTGTGATTAGAGAAGATATGATCCCGGCCGGGTGGTAGTGCACCTAGTTGAGGGCACATGTTAACAGTGTTACAATGCACAAGTACTCTAGCTCAAGCCCCTGGTCCCCACCTGCAGGGAAAAAGCTTTACAAGTGGTGAAGCAGGGCTACATCTCTCCCTCTCTCTCTGTCTCCCTCTCCCTCTCTGTCTCTCTCCCTCTCTCTCTGTTTCTCTCTCTCTCCCTATCTCTCTCTCTCCCTATCTCCCCCTATCTCCTCCTTTCCTCTCAATTTCTGGCTGTCTCTATCCAATAGATAAAGATAATCTTTTAAATTTTTAAAGAGAAAATATGATACCATGGATGATTTTAATCTTTCTAAACTTATAAATATTTGTTTCATAGTCTAATATCTGGTCTATCCTGGACAATATGCATCTGAAAAAAAATATATGTATCCTACTGTTGTTGAATGAAGTTTCCTGTATAAATCTGTTGAAACTAGTTGGTTTATACTGTTGCTCAAGTCTTTTTTTTGCTTAGATGTATTTTGTCTATTTGCTCTTTTCATTACTGACTGTATTGGTGAACTATTATCACAGAACTGCCTATTTCCACAGGTTTGTCATATTTGCTTCACATACCTGCTTTTCCCCTCCCACCCTTACTTCCTTTTTTCTTTCTATCTTTCTTTCCACAGCACTGCTCAGGTTGTGCTGGGGAACGAACCTAAGACCTCAGAGTCTCAGGCATGAAATTCTTCTGCATCACCTCTAGGCTAGCTCTCCACTCTGCTTAATGTATCTGAGAGTTCCATTAATAGGTGGAAGTATAGTTATAATTATTTCTTTTTGGAGATCAGAAGATAACTCACCTGGTTTGGTGATACTCCTGGCCATGTTTGTGACCGAAATTCAAGGCCTGTCACCACACAGGAGTGCAATGGCATGAGGGCAAGCTTCAGTGCAGGGCGTCTCTTCCAGTTTCTCTTTCTGAAGACAGTCAGTCTCAGAGCAGTGAGATCATTGCATGGGGCCCTAAGATACACAAGCACATATATAACACACATGTATGTAGACACACACACATTTTTTTTTTTTGCTCCCAGGATTATTGCTGGGTCTCAGTGCCAGCACTATGATTCCACCACTCCTGGAGTCCATTTTTCTTTTTTCTTTGATAAAACACAGAGAATTTGATAGGGGAGGGGTGATAGAGAGGGAGAAAGAGACAGACACTTGCAGTATCTGCTTCACCACTCATGAAACTTCTTCCTGCAGGTGGGGATCAGGGGCTCAAACTTAGGTCCATGTGCATGCTAATGTGTGTGCTTAACCAGGTGTGCAACTGCCCAGCTCCCTATACGTAAATATCCGACAGAGTGAGCCCTTCATCTATATATAGCATTCTTTGCCTCTGATACCAGTATTTGACTTAAAGATGACCTTGTTTGATATTAGTATAGCTATCCCAACTTTCTTTGAGTCACTGCTTTCCATCCTTTCATTTTCACTGTATGAATACGGAACAGAAAGTGAATCTCTGGGGCAGGGCGGCAGCATCCTGGGTTAAGTGCACATAATAAAAAGTGCAAAAAAAAAAATGTGTAAGGACTCGAGCAAAGGATCCCAGGTTTGAGCCCCCAGCTCCCCACCTGCAGGGGAGTGGCTTCACATGTGATGAAGCAGGTCTGCAGGTGTCTATCTTTCTCTCTCCCTCTCTATCCTCCCCTCTCCTCTCAATTTCTTCCTGTCCTATTCAACAACGATGACAACAATAATAATAACTACAACAATAAAACAAGGGCAGCAAAAGGGAATAAATATTAAAAAAAGAAAATTGCTCTCATATATATATATTAAATAAAGTTTAGAAAAAGAAAAAACAAAAAGATCCAACTGTGTTCTGCTGCCAACAAGAGATTCACTTTTTTTTTTTTTGCCTCCAGAGTTATTTCTGGGGCTCAGTGCCAGCACCTGAATCCGCTGCTCCTGGTGGCCATTTTCCCCATTTTGTGCTGGATAGTATATACTGTGTAACAATACAACCCCCTCTAGGTCCTTTGTCATCCTTCATGGATCTGTATTCTCCCCACCCACCCACCCCAGAGTCTTTTACTTTGGTGCAATACACCAATTCCAGTTCAGATTCTACTTGTGTTTTCTTTTCTGAGCTTGTTTTTCTGCCTGAGAGTGAGATCATCCCATATTCATCCTTCTGTTTCTGACTTATTTCACTTAACATGAATTTTTCAAGGTCCATCCAAGATCGGCTGAAAACGGTGAAGTCACTATTTTTTACAGCTGAGTAGTATTCCATTGTGAAGTCACTATTTTTTACAGCTGAGTAGTATTCCACTGTGTATATATACCACAACTTGCTCAGCCACTCATCTGTTGTTGGACACCTGGGTTGCTTCCAGGTTTTGGCTATTACAAATTGAGCCAAGAACATATGTGTACACAGATTCCTCCTGAATACCTGCTACTTTTTCAGAACTGAAAAAGTCCTACATTGAATACTGTAAATCCGAGACTGTTTGTACTTGCTATTTTTTTCTAATATAACACAGACCTCTTGGACTCTGTGCTTTTTCCCCATTATTTTACCTTTCTGTTCCTTAGACTATCACTCTTTTGTTATTATTTTACTTGGTAGGATAGAGAGAAATGGAGAAGAGAGAATACACAATAGGAAAGACACCTGCAGCACTGCTTCACTGCTCATGGAGTTTCCCTCACTACAGGTTTAGACTTTATTGGAACATTTTAAATCATGAGTGTTACTTTAGAGTAAGGTTAGAGGGCAGGGAGACAGCATAATGGTTATGTGATTGTCATGCCTGAGGCTCTTAAGTCCCAGGTTCAGTCCCCTACACCACCATAAACCAGAGCTGTGCAGTGCTCTGGTAAATAAATGAGTGTAGAGAAAAAAAGAAACGGAAGAAGCATAATTCAGTGATAACTATTCAAGGGTTTAAATCAGCCAGCAACTATTTAATGTAAAACAGAGGGGGAGAGGCAGAGGAGGCAGCATAATGGTCATGCAAAAAGGCTCTCATGCCTAAGGCTCTAAAATCCCAGGTTCAATCCCCAGCACCAACTATATAAGCCAGAGCTAAGCAGTGCTCTGGTAAAAATAAATGATGAAACAAGGGAGCCTGAGCTGGCAAGACAGCTCACCTGGATAGTGCATCTGCTTTGTTCTGAACATGACCCTGGGTTGAGACCAACCCCCACCATACTGGCAGATGTTTTAGTAATGTGGCGCCTTTCCCTCTCTCCCTTGTCTCTGTCTCTGTCTGAAAAAGTTCAGGGGTAGATAACATAATGGTTATACAGAGACTCTCGTGCCTGAGGTTCCAAAGTCCCCGGTTCAGTCCCCTGCACCACAGCCAGAGCTGAGCAGAGCTCTGGTAAAAAAACAAAAACTGATTTGGCAGGGGGGAATAGATAGCATAATGGTTATGCAAAGAGACTCTCATGCCTGAGGCTCCAAAGTCCCAGGTTCAATTCCCCACCACAAGCCAGAGCTAAGGAATGCTCTGGTAAAAAAAAAAAACACTCAGTAGTGAAGACCCAAGATGATACTAATATCATCATCATCATCATTTTTTATTATCTTTATTTGAGACAGCCAGAAATTGAGAGGGAAGGGGGTGAGAGAGAGGGAGAGAGATAGAGAGACACCTGCAACACTGCTTCACCACTCATGAAGCTTCTCCCCTGCAGGTGGGGACCAGGGGCTTGAACCCAGGTCCTTGTGCACTGTAACATGTGCACTTAACCAGATGCACCACCACCCGGCCCCCATCATCATTTTATGGCGGTGCTGGGGGCTGAATTTGGGACCCTGGAACCTCATACATGAAAGCTTTTACATAATCATTGTGCTATCTTTCCATACTCAAATTAATTTTTTTAAGGAGCTTTAGTGGAGGGAGGGAGCCTGTCACTTTTTTTTTAAAGATTTTATTTATTTACTTATTAATGAGAAAGATAGGAGGAGAGAGAAAGAACCAGACATCACTCTGGCACATGTGCTGCTGGGGATCGAACCCAGGACCTCATGCTTGAGAGTCCAAA
The DNA here is from genome assembly GCF_950295315.1 of Erinaceus europaeus. Lineage (NCBI taxonomy): Eukaryota > Metazoa > Chordata > Mammalia > Eulipotyphla > Erinaceidae > Erinaceus > Erinaceus europaeus. The sequence goes on along the minus strand of NC_080176.1, from coordinate 13,423,093 downwards.
GCCTTATCACTGTGCCACCTCCCGGACCACTGAGCCTGTCACTTTTATCTAGTCACAAAGCTGGCAAGTTAGTTTGAGTTAGTCCTCTTTGAAGTGGGCATTTCAACATCAAAATTTTAAGGCAAGCACTTGTTATTTCAAGAAGTCACAGCTTGGGAGATGATGCAGTAGATGAAATAGAGAACTCACAAGTGTGAGATCCTGAGTCAGACCCCTAGCATTGCATTAATGGAATGATGCACCGGTCCTCTCTCTCCCCACCCTCTATGGTGGTGGTGCAGGGGACTGAACCTGGGACTTTGAGGCCTCAGGTGACAGAGTCTCTTTGCATAACCATTATGCTATGTACCCCTGCCCTCCATGATCAATTTTTTTTTTTTTACCAGAGCACTTTTCAGCTCTGGCTTATGGTAGTGCGGGGGATTGAACCTGGGACTTTGGAGCCTCAGGTATGAGAGTCTGTTTGCATAACCATTATGCTATCTACCCTCCACCCCATAATCAATTTTTTTTAATTTTTTTAATTTTCCCTTTGTTGCCCTTATTGTCTTTTTGTTGTTGTTATTATTGATGTCATCGTTGTTGGATAGGACAGAAAGAAATCAAGAGAGAGGAGGGGAAGACAGAGAGGGGGAGAGAAAGACACCTGCAGACCTGCTTCACCGCCTGTGAAGCGACCCCCCTGCAGGTGGGGAGCCAGGGGCTTGAATCAAGATCCTTACTCCAGTCCTTGCACTTTGCACCACATGTGCTTAACCCGCTGTGCTACCGCCTGACTCCCCCATAGTCAATTTTTTAAAAAGAAAAGTACTCTCCCAGCTTTTGCAAACTGCATCTGTTAGAGCACTTTGCAAACACTTAGCCAAGCTGTCTGTAACTTTGCTCTAGCTTCACTTCCTATTTTCACAGAACCTGAAGACCAGCAAGAGATGTAAACCTAGTCTTTGCAAATCTTTTCTGTGTTTATCTCACTCTTGGCTCAATTCCTGAGCATATGTGCAAAAGCTTTGAAAACCCCTATTTTGAGGAGTCGGGCATTAGCGCAGCAGGTTAAGTGCATGTGGCGCAAAGCGCCAAGAATCGCTGCAAGGATCCCGGTTCGAGCCCCTGATCCCTACCTGCAGAGGACTCGCTTCACAAGCAGTGAAGCAGGTCTGAGGTGTCTTTCTCTCTTCTCTGTCTTCCCCTCCTCTCTCCATTTCTCTGTCCTATCTAACAACGATGACATCAATAACAACAATAAAACAAGGGCAACAAAAGGAAATAAATAAAAATTTTTTTAAAAGGTGGAAAAAAAAGGGAGTCGGGCAGTAGCACAGCTGATTAAGTGCACGTGGCGCAAAGAGCAAGGACCAGCGTAAGGATCCCGGTTTGAGCCCCCAGCTCCCCACCTGCAGGAGGGTTGCTTCACAGGTGGTGAAGCAGATCTACAGGTATCTCTCTTTCTCTCCCCATTTTCCCTTCCTCTCTCCATTTCTGTCTGTGCTATCCAACGACAATAATAACTACAACAATAAAAACAAGGGCAACAAGAGGGAATAAATAAATATTTTTTTAAAAGGTGAAAAAGGAAGGAAGGGAAGAAGGAAGGAAGGAAACCCCTATTCCCACATGTCTCTTCCCTAACCACTCTGTCCCTAGCTTCTTGGTCTACTATCTATCCTAAGTGTTGTCCCTTGCCCCAATCCACTGGGTTTGGTTCCAGTGGCTTTAAAGGTTTTCAGCAAATGCCAGCTGAGGAGTCACCCCAGCCCTGGAGTGACCTGGATAAAAAAACAGAAAACCTTCCCACTCATCTTTGAGAAGCCACTAACAGAATGCCACACACAACCACAGCTCTCAGCTCTGTTGCTAAGCTCTGCATCCCTCCTCTGGCAGTCCTCAGCACCAGAGGTTTGAGTCACTGTCCTAAGGGACACAGTGTGGACAATCCTGGGTAAACAGTTTAAACCAGCACAGCTAGATTTTACCACAAAGCAGCAGGTTCTCTCTTTGCCAGTCTTTCCTAGATTGCTATTTTTTTCCCCTTTTGTTGCCCTTGTTTTAGCGTTGTTGTGGTTATTATTATTGTTATTGATGTCATTGTTGTTGGATAGGACAGAGAAATTGAGAGAGGAGAGAGACATCTGTAGACCTGCTTCACCGCTTGTAAAGCTTGTAAAGCGACTCCCCTGCAAGTGGGGAGCCAGGGGCTCGAACAGGGGGCTCAAACCGGGATCCTTACTCAGGTCCTTGCATTTTGAGCCACGTGCACTTAACCCACTGCGCTACCACTGGACCTCCTGTTGTAAACTGTTTTCTTTTTTCTTTTTGTCTCCAGGGTTATTGCTGGGGCTCAGTGCCTGCACCAGGAATCCACTGCTCCTGGAGGCCATTTTCCCTCTTTTGTTGCCCTTGTTATTGTAGCCTTGTTGTGGTCCTGTTGTAAAATTTTTACTAGACTTCTCCGTGCTTCAAACTCAGATTCTAACATTTTTTGCTAGTTGATTAGCTTCATAGAGGAAGGGAGAGGGTCCTGGGTTTCCCTATCCCATCAGTGTCAGTTACTGAGCCTCTGTCTGAGGAGACCCTGACATTGTGAATCTACGGAGCTCTGTGATGGAGGCCTGAAACAGGGCTCCCTGGTGCCCATCACATTTATGGAATCTACATTTCAGAAATACATCAAAAAAATAAACTTACCAAAGAATATAAGGGCTCTCTAGCAGTCAGGACCAAAGATAAAGCATTAACCCAGCATGATCTGTAACCCTGAGCATCCCACTTCATACTTAAAAACACTTCATAGCCCCAAAAAAGGCTCTCATCTCTGGTCCCACCAACCAGACGCATCACCGTTTGATCTTGAACCCGGAGCCTTAAACATTGTAACATGTGCACCTGTAAGTTTCTTCTTTTTGCTTCCAGGTTTATCACTAGGGCTTGGCGCCTGCTAGTACTGCAAAGCTTTCCCCCTGCTGGTGAGGACCAGAGGCTCAGACGCAGGGCCTCTGAGCGTTGTAACATGCTTGCTCAAATAGGTGTGCCACCATCTAGCCCCCAACTCTTTGTTTTTACTTTGGGGAAAGGAGTGCTGGACACTAAACCTCACATAAATGAGACAGGTTTACCACTGAGTTGACTTTATAATGCCAGATTGTAAAAATCATTCCAAGAACTGTGTCAAGGAGCTTACCACTGATCTTTTCTCTTAGAAATTTTATGATTTAGAGGCTTTCATTGAAGTCTTTTTTTTTCCCATGTGGCTACCAAGTTTTCCAAACACCATTAACTGAATAGTGTCCTTTCCTCACTGTATATTCTGGTCTCTGTTGCAGTAAATTTACTGATCATTTGTGATGTTTTTAATTTCTGAAGTCTCTATTCAGTTCCACTGATTTGTGTTTTTGCTTTTATGTCAAGAACATTCCATTTTGGTTACTGTAACTTTGTGGTATAGTTTGAAACCAAGGAGCATACCTCATTTTGTTTCTTTCTCAAAATTGTTTTTGCGCGAAGTACAAGGGCCAGCTTAAGGCTCAGTTCGAGCCCCTGGCCCCCCACCTGCAGGGAAGTCGCTTCACAGGCAGTGAAACAGGTCTTGCAGGTGTCTTTCTCTCTCCCTGTCTTCCCCTCCTCTCTCCATTTCTTTCTATCCTATCTAACAATGACATCAATAACAATGACTACAATAATAAAAAACAAGGGCAACAAAAAGGAAAATAATTGTTTTTGACTATTCAGGGTCTTTTATGGCTCCACACTGTTTAGAATTATTTTATTGATATGAAAAATACCATCTTGTGGCACAAAGCGCAAAGACCAGCATAAAGATCCCGGTTCGAGTCCCTGGCTCCCCACCTGCAGGGGAGTTGCTTCAGGTCTACAGGTGTCTATCTTTCTCTCCCCGTCTTCCCCTCCTCTCTCCATTTCTCTCTGTCCTATCCAACAATGATGACATCAATGACAACAACAATAACACAACAAGGGCAACAAAAAGGAATAAATGAATATAAAAGAAAAGAAAAATACCATTTTGTAACTTTGATAGGCATTGCACAGAATATGTAGATTGTCTTGAGTGGCATATTTTAATATTAATTCTCCTTTTAATGAGCACAAAACTTTTCATCTTCCATAAATTTCTTTCATGGTTATCTTATAGCTTTCAGTTTATCAATCTTTTCTCTTTTTAATATTTATTCCCTTTTTCATTGCTTATTTTTTATTGTTGTTGTTATTGGATAGGACAGAGAAAAACTGAGGGTTTTTCACTTTAAGATTTACTTTTTTTTTTTTTTGGTTATCTTTTTAAATAATTTATTTCTCTATTGGGGAATTAATGTTTTACATTCAACAGTAAATACAATAGTTGGAACATGCATAACATTCCCCAGATTCCCATTTAACAATACAACCCCCACTATGTCATTCATCATCTTTCATGGACCTGTATTCTCCCCACCCACCCCCGAGTCTTTTACTTTGGTGTAATACTCCAATTCCATTTCAGGTTCGACTTGTGTTAAGATTTACTTTGTAATATCTGAAAACATATTCAAATTTTTACATTCAACTAATTACTTTTATTGTCCTTTGGATCATTACTGCCAGTAGGACAAAATACAGAAATTGTACTGTAGCAACATATTTAGTGAGTTTAAGGAAAATGATAAAATCCTTTTTTTTCCAAAGATTTAAAAAAACATTTACTCCCTTTTGTTTTATTGTTGTTGTTATTGATGTCATTGTTGTTGGACAGGACAATGAGAAATGGAAAAAGGAGGGGAAGACACAGGGGGAGAGATAGACACCTGTAGACCTGCTTCACCACTTCTGAAGGGACTCCCCTGCAGGTGGGGAGCTGGGGGCTTGAACCGGTATCCTTACACCGGTTCTTGCACTCTATGCCACATGTGCTTAACCCGCTGCACTACCACCCAACTCCCAAAAAGATAAAATTCTATAGTATAATTTATAAACTATGAACACCTTCCCCTTCCCCCCATACGAATGGCCCAAGAACTTGCTCAGATATGCACATTAAGCTTAATTTTCTTTGCTATCTTGCCAACTTCATTGTGTATGGTGAGATCTGCGTTTTTATTTCGGGGAGACTGTCGAGGAAGATCAGAACATTTCATAAGCTTGTTGACTTAACTTTTTTAAAAAATATTTTATTTATTAACGAGAATGATAGAAGAAAAAGAACCAGACATCACACCAGTACATGTGCTGCTGGGGGTTGAACTCGCGACCTCATGCTTTTGAGTCCAGTGCTTTATCCATTGCGCCACCTCCCAGATCACGTTGACTTAACTTTTGAAACAGAAGCCAGGTGGTGGCACACCTAGTCAAGTTCACACATTACCATGTGCAAAACCAGGATTCAAGTCCACACCTGCAAGGGGGGGAGGGTTTACAAACAGTGAAGCAGTGCTGCAGGTGTCTCTATCTCCAAATTTCTATTTTATAAATAAGGGTGGGATAGATAGCATAATGGTTATACAAAGAAACTCATGTTTGAGTCTCTGAAGTCCCAGGTTCAATCCCCACACCACCATCAGCCAGAGCTGAGCAGTACTCAGGTTAAATAATAAAAGGCCACCAAGGAGCTATTTTCTTTTTTTCTTTTTGGCCTTCAGGGTTATCGCTGGGGCTGGATGCCAGCACTACAAATCTACTGATCCTGGTGGCCATTTTCTCCATTTTTTTGGATAGGACAGAGAGAAATTTAGAGGGGAGGGGTAGAGAGGAAAAAAAAACACCTGCAGACCTGCTACACCACTTATAAAGTACCCCCCCCCCCACACACACACACACACACACACAGGTGGGGAGCCCGGAACTTGAACTGGGATCGTTGCTCAGGTCCTGTGCTCGGCACTATGTGCGCTTAACCTGGTCCTTGGTGCACTGTGATGTGAGCACTTAAACAGACTGTTTTCCCTTGCTCAACAGAATGTAAAACACAGGGGAGGGGTGTGGCCATACTTGAGAACTGCAAGCCCACACTCAACACTAAGACCTAGTCCACCTGATGAGTGCCATCCCTAGATGGCCCTTCATCTCTCCAAGTGAATTTTCCCATGTTGCAGAAAGTATAGCAATCAGTAGCACTGCTCCTTTTCCTTAAGTACTGTAATGTGTGTGCTTAACCAAGTATGCCACTGTCTGGCCTCTACACTAAATAAACACCATGATGTGGCTGGCAACTTAAGACAACCTTATTATCAAGAGGACCAGGATAAGAAAACAGGAAGACAACAAGGGCAACAAAAGGGAATAAATAAAATAAAATATTTAAAAAAAAAACCAGGAAGAGTAGTTTAGGAAGTAGTGCAGTGGATAAAGCACTGGACTCTCAAGCATGAGGTTCTGAGTTCAATCCTTGGCAGCACATGCACGTTGGTTTTATCTTCTTCATGAATAAATAAAATCTTTAAAAAAAAAAAAAAACCAGGAAGAGCTTTCACACACTTGGAATCATCACAGACCCAAGGTTACTAAAGCCAACTCTTGGAATAATTCTGTGTGAGGATCCTGATTCCACAGATTTCTCTTCTGGAACAGAAGGTATTTTAGCTGTCATGCAAACCCTGTGCAGACTGAGCCAGAACTTTCTTTTTATTATTGGCTAGAACAGAGACAAGTTGAGATGGATGGGGGAGTAGGGAAAGAGGCAGATGTGTTCTGCAGCCCTGCTTCACCACCTATTCCCCCATACCAGGGGTGCTTAACCAGGCAGATCTGTCACCATCTGGCCCAAGTCAAAACTTGGGAGAGGACCAGGAGAGGAAGACAAACTTCACATCTCTTCAGGTAGAAAACAGCTCAAGTATTTGAAGTCAGGCACCCTGCCACCTGCCACTGGTGGGAGGGTATTGGATGAGTAATGGAAAAAAGTCAAGTTGAGAACAGAGGGTGCTACAGATAGTGCTGTTCAAAGAAAGCTAATTGTCATGATCCTGTGCTACTCTTCCTTTCCATAATCTGAACTGCGACTGCATTTCAGATGTTACACTAAGCACTTTTATCTTATTCACAGCTCATGCACTTGGTAACTAGTTACCTAGCATGTCCATGTGTCTGAATATTGTGCAAACAGCTCTACCACTTGAGCACATTCAAGCAATATACTCAAGATTTTTTTATTATAAGGTTTATTATCTTTATATACTGGATAGTCAGAAATCAAAGGGTAGGAAATACGGAGACGGGGCCAGCTGGTGGTGCGCATTAGTGTACAAGAACCCAGGTTGAGACCCTAATCCCCACCTGCAGGGGGAAAGCTCCATGCGTGAAGCAGGGCTGCAGGTGTCTCTCTATCTCCCCCTTCCCTCTGTATTCAATAGATAGTAAAAGATTAAAAAAATAAAACCTGTAGCCCTACATCATTTGTGAAGCTTCCCCCCAGCATGTAGAGACAGCTCAAAGCTGGGTCCCTGTACACTGTAACATGCACTCAACCAGGTACACTACACCCAGCCCCAATATATTCAGTCTTTATAATCACCACAGGAAGTACTATTACCTTTCAGGTAACTGGAAAGAGAGGTAAGACAACTGGCTCAGGACCACAATTCATTAGGTCCATTCTCAACACTTTTTAAAAATTTTATTTACTATTGTTACAGGATCTCAGTACCTGTTTAATTACTGGTCCAACTCTACTCTCAACTTACCCGAGATTTTTAGTCCATGGAATTCTGTGGACTCAACATGTAAGGACAGGCATTGGACATGGCTACTTGCAAAGTGCAGTTTCAAGCTGGGCAGTAGCGCAGCGGCTTAAGTGCAGGTGGCGCAAAGCGCCAAGGACCAGCCACAAGGATCCCGGTTCAAGCCCATGGCTCCCCACCTGCAGGGGAGTTGCTTCAGGCAGTGAAGCAGGTCTGCAGGTGTCTCTCTCCCCTTCTATCCCAATTTCTGTCCTATCCAACATCAGTAACTACAAAGGCAACAAAAGGGAATATTTAAAAAAAAAAAGTGCAGTTGTCCAGATTTCCTGGGGGTAGCACAACTACCCCTAAAGCATCATCACACACTGACACAGACATTGGAACATAGGTACCTGAGGGCCAAGAAGTAACTCACCTGGCAAGAGTGCACTTGACTTACCATCACCAGGCCCAGCCCATGATCACCCTGCAGCTTCAAGAAGCTTCAACAGTGGAATGGTGCCACTTTTGTCCACCTTCTGGCCCCCGTATCTGCTATTCCTTCCTAAGCAGATTCTTTCAAAAAGCCAAGCTAATGGATACTGCACTAAGTGTTAAGACACTCAGAATAATAGCTATATACTTTTTTTTTGGGGGGTGCCCACACATTTCCACCAAGACCCTGCCCCACAAACCCCCTTTATTCTGAGGCACAAGTAAAGACACCACAGCTCATGAAGCTTCCTGTGTGGTGCTCCAAGTTTCTCATATTAGTGTGTGCTATCTCCCAGCCCATGTTTCAGGTTTGTGTAGAAGAGAGAAAATTCAGCTGTTGTCTAAAATCACCTTAGTCCAGGTCACTCATGATTCATCACCTATACTGAATGGTTAAGTGCCCCAAACCACCTGGAAGCAAGGAACAAGTTATTTCAAACTGTAACTATAGGATATATATTCCATGAATTACTACTCTGCAATCAAAGATATTGTCCTTTGGGACAAAATGGGTGGGACTAGGCGATTATGCTTAGTGAAATGGAGATATAAGACAACTACCAGGTGGTTTCATTTCACTCACAAATGGATTCTAGAGATCTGATTCACAGAAGCAAAGACTGGTGAGAACTATGGTGACTCTGGGAGGATGGGGATACAAAACTTTGGTGATAGGTGTAGTACAGAACTATAGTCTAATTAGTCTTCTAACAATTACATGAACATCTAATAAAAACTAAACTAGTAACCCAACCTATATAAGATATAGCTTGCTCTTAGCAACCTAGTAGCCAATATTTAGGTTATACCTACAATTTGGCCACAAAACTAGTGCTTGGCTAGCTTACCTGTCTACCCTGCTCCCATGAAAGGTTACTGTAACAGGCTGGAATACAATGAAAGCCCAGTCTCTTTTTATCTATTTTCCCTTTTGCCCTTGTTTTTTTATTGTTGTAGTTATTGATGTTGTTAGATGAGACAGAGAAATGGAGAGAAGACAGAGGGGGAGAGAAAGATACCTGCAGACCTGTTTCACCGCTTGTGAAGTGACTCCCCTGCAGGTGGGGAGCCGGGGACTTGAACCAGGATCTTCATGCTGGTCCTTGCGTTTAGCGCCACTTGACCCACTGCACTACTCTTTTTCTTTATTTTATTCCCTATTGTTGCCCTTGTTGTTTTATTGTTGTAGTTATTATTGTTGTTGTCGTTGTTGGATAGGACAGAGAGAAATGGAGAGAGGAGGGGAAGACAGAGAGGGGGAAAGATAGACACCTGCAGACCTGCTTCACCGCCTGTGAAGCGACTCCCCTGCAGGTGGGGAGCCAGGGTTCGAACCGGGATCCTTATGCCGGTCCTTGTGCTTTGCGCCACCTGCGTTTAGCCCGCTGCACTACAGCCCGACTCCCTGCACTACTCTTAACTCTTGCTTTTTCAGCCAGACTCAGACTAGCCAAGACCAGTTATACAGGAGGCAACACAGCAGGCACAATGTTCAACACACACAGGCTCCTGTATTCAAGCTATGTTTTTAAAAAGATATCCCACCCCAATGATAGCGACAGAGATGCAGAGTTAAAGAGAGCACTGCACTGAAGGTTCCCTTCAATGCAATGGGGGTCAGAACCTGGGTCACACACATAGCAAAGCACACCAAGTCAGATTTTATCCTCCTACAAAACACAACTTTTCACAATGCTGACTGTTACTGACAAGTCAGTCACCCAAGCTCACCGTAAATCTTACATTAAGTATAGTAGCCATGCAACTGTCATGTCTGAGGGTTCAGAATCTGAGGCCAAAAGCCCCCAAAGCCAACTTCTGGGGTGAAAAAAAAAGTTCTGCTCTGTCGACTTCCTTATGAGCAGAAGAGCTAAAGCTAATAACAAGTGCAGTAAATAGTGTTTTCAAGCTAAAAACATTAAAGGCACCTCTCCTTCCAAGGTTAATGTAAAACTCCAGAAAAGGACTGCTCCACCACCCAGACCCTACCCAGATCAACAGTCCAACACACTCCTCTGGTGGGTCATACAGGTGATGGAGACATCACAAAACTTTCTTGTTTACTTCAGGGAAGTTTCCACCAAATTACTGTAAGGCTGTGCAGTGATGCAGAGGCTTCTGCTGCTCTGCTGTGAAGTTCAAACACCAAGTGAAGCACCGGAGTCCATTGAGGCATTTTATTTGCACTTATGTATTACATCCCTAGAAAAAGAATCCCAGGATTTTCCCTCCTGTGTGTTTTCGTCTTGCTTCTTCATGGTCCATGATGCCAGCTGAAGTTGTCAGTACAATGAAACTACAGTTAAAAAAAAAAAAAATGTTGTGAGTTTTCCTAGTAATTCAACAGTGGCTTCCTGGCTAAAAAAAAAGAAAAATGAGTATTTGTTAAAGCTTGAAACAGGACAGTGCCACTTGCACAGGTATGGAGGTACAGGGGCTCACAGAAACTGAAAAGCCCAAAATCCGGAGACCTCAGCTACACATGCTCGTAGCTCTGCCATCAGCTAACATGTTCAGCTGGAAACAGATGAACTCTAACTCCTTGCACTTTAAAATGTTTTCTGTTCTCAGGTAAGGAGGGATGGAGTTAAAGCTTAAGCATTAATCTGAACACGACACTGAATTGTTTCTGCCACTATAGATGATCATAAGCACATTCTGCTGCAGTCATGGGGTAGCAGAGTACCACCAGGTCTGGCTACCTCGGTTATTGTGAACATCAAGACATTACCAACTGTGAGACATTGACTGTACCTAAATAGTCTGCCTATAAGGCAGTCTCCAACTTAAGAGTTCTTAACCAGACAAGCACTTGTCAGAATAGTGTTTAATGAGTTTAGACAGGTGACAAAATGTGTACAAGTCGTCAAATCAAGAAAGTATTCGGCAGCTGAGAAAATACTGTAGTCAAAAGTGCAGGACGTGGAAGTCAAAAGTCCTGTGGCATCAGCACGCTAAACTTCTTTCTTTCATTTCCGACAGCTGTATCATCTCCATTCCCAATCCACTTGGTTGAAGGATTAGCTCATGCACTGCCCATTTTTTGGTTAGGCTTCAGGTTCTTAAGCATATTTAAGACTGACTGAGGGACAGCAGATCTGTGTCATCCTTAGTATCTGCTCTGTTGGCTGAATGTAGATATTCTTAACTATAGCATTCCATATGACCAGAACCATTTTTAAACCCAGGCCTCCAGGAAACTCAACTTTTAAATTCCATCCTTGGTAAGAGATTGACTTTTAAAAAAGATTTAGTTGGCAGAGTTCAGGACCTGGATGGCTGATGCTTCTGTTTGGATTTGGACCCCTCAGACTACATGTACAGTGCTAAGAATGGTTTTTAATAAGATTAAGTGGCTAAGTAGCTCAGCTGGTAGAGCTCAGGACTTAGTTTTCCTGCTTTGACCCCTCAGACAGGGTATACCGGAGTGATGATGACTTCACTATCTGATAACTGAACTAGATAAAAATCAATGTTAAGATTAATATCTGTGGGTTGGGGTAGCCAGCTTAATGGTTATGCAAAGAGACTCTCATGCCTGAGGCTCCCAAGTCCCAGGTTCAACCCCCTGATTATGCTCTGGTTTAAGAAAAAAAAAGTCATCTTAACAAACGTTAAGGGGAAAAAAAAAAAAAAAAAAACCTTAGTTCAAGCCAAACCCCAGTACTTTTTAGCCTTTTTGTAAGTAAACCAACTTACCCAAACTGACGAGATGGAAGCAGGTTATTTTGCCACTTTTCTAGGTCTTTGAGCTGCACATCAAATCTGGGGCTGATCACTCCACACTGCAACACAACAAAAAGTTCAAATTTCATTAATAGCAAAAAATGAGTAACACATTCATTTCACAAAGCTATACCTGTAGTAGCAAGAAAAGCTGAGGTACTGTGAACATACAATAAATGTAACATAAAGCACCTCCTGTAACCGTAAGCCAACAGCAGCACCCAGGGAAAAAAAAAACAAAAAACACAAACTTCCATGGTATGACTGAAATCTATGTATAGATCTCAGTTTCTTTACCCATAAGCTAAAAATGCAGATACCTGCAGCACTGATCTTTTGCTCATGAAATACACAAGTACCCCTAGCCCCAGCTCCCCACCTGCAGGGGAGTTGCTTCATAAGCTTCACCTTCTGCAGGTATCTCTCTTCCCCTGTCTTCCCCTCCTCTCTCCATTTTCTCTGTCCTATCCAATGATGACATCAATAACAACAACAGTAACTACAAGGGCAACAAAAGGGAATATATAAATATTTACAAATACACAGGTCTCACTAGTAGGGGAAAAAGGGCTTGAACTCAAGTCCTCAGGCATCACCACCTGGAGTCAAGTGAAAATTTCTAAGGAATAAGATCCAGACACTATGCTCTAAGAATTGGTTAATGTCAACACAACAAACTTCTCTCCAAAAAACCAAAACATTATCATCATTTAGAAATTAGTGTATGAGAAATTGTACCCATGTGCCAACAGTACTGTAAACCATAAAACCAATAAAAAGACTTAAAAACAGAGGGGGCTAGGTGGTGACACACCTGTTTGAACACACATTATATAATGTGCAAAGGACCCAGGTTTGAGTCCCCAGCCCCCACCTGCCTGGGGAAAACTTCATGAGTGGCAAAGCAGTGCTGCTCCCTCGCTACAATTCCCCCTTCCTCTTGATTTCTGGCCGTCTCTTATCAAACAATTTTTTTTTAATTTTTAATATTTATTTTCCCTTTTGTTGCCCTTGTTATTTTTCATTGTTGTAGTTATTATTGATGTCGTTGCTGGATAGGACAAAGAAATGGAAAGAGATGGGGAAGACAGAGAGGGAAAGAGAAAGACAGACACCTGCAGACCTGCTTCACCGCCTGTGAAGGGACTCCCTTGCAGGTGGGGAGCCGGGGGTCTGAACCGGGATCCTTATGCTGGTCCTTGCACTTCACACCACATGCGCTTAACCCACTGTGCTACCGACTCCCCAAATAATTTTTTTTTAAGTAACCAATGTTCAACCATTCATTAACCTGCCTCAATCAACCAGCACAAGAAATGATCACATGGAAACACTCAGGATAAATGCCTTCAAAGTGTTAACCCCAGGGCTAACAACAGCAGGTCCAAGACTATCTAAGACCAGTGGTTCTCAGGTAGGCTGTCACGGCCAATTCCACACTAAATGGACAGAGAGGGCCAGCCTGTATTCCCAACAAGTTACAGTGGGCTAGCACAGCAGTTCATTTGTAGTGTGCTGTGTGGTTGAAGTCTAATCCCTACAGCATGAAAAAGAGCCTCTGCATGAAAAAAAGCCTCTGCACTGCGGTCTCTCTCCACCTGTCTGCCTCTACCTAAAAATTAAAAACCAGCTCCAGTGTAATCCTGAAAACACCCTCACTCCACTGCACTGAGGCTTTTATTTACTGTTCTCATTCACATAGAATTAATCACACTGTCTCCCAAACCAGATCAATCTTTAGAAGACTAATTTAGAGGCTGGAATCTTCATCTACAGACCAAAGATGTTGTGAGGTAAGCCTAAGAACAAGTGCCAGGAACCATACCTGGAAAATTGCCCCTAATTATGTTATAGGACATACTACAGAACTTTTGGCCCAAGTGTTCCAAATGGAACTTTTTCTCAAGCTACGAAGCATGATCAAAAGGGATATGGTATGCAGCAGTCTAAACTTTCTGCAGGAGAAAGTAAGATATTCTATAGACATTATGTACAGTAGTCTCCCAAAGTCATGAGTCCACAAGCAGGTCTCAAACTATGTCACACACACAGTGAAGCGGCTGTGGGCTTAGCACAGTGGTAGCTTTAGGCTTGCAAAATAGAAGACTGAGTCCCCAGCACTACTGCTCTGGCTTCTGTTGTTCATGAAATGAGTTAAGATCTTAAAAAAAAAAGGAAAACTGGGAGTCGGGCTGTAGCGCAGCAGGTTAAGCACAGGTGGCGCAAAGCACAAGGACTGGCATAAGGATCCCGGTTCGAACCCCGGCTCCCCACCTGCAGGGGAGTCGCTTCACAGGCGGTGAAGCAGGTCTGCAGGTGTCTATCTTTCTCTCCTCCTCTCTGTCTTCCCCTCCTCTCTCCATTTCTCTCTGTCCTATCCAACAACGACGACAACAACAATAACTACAACAATAAAACAACAAGGGCAACAAAAGGGAATAAATAAATAAAATAAATATTTAAAAAAAAAAAAAAAAAAGGAAAACTGGGGGCCAGGTGGTTGTGCCCCTGGTTGAGCACATCACAATGCGCTAGGACCAGGGTTCAAGGCCCTAGTCCCCACCTGCAGGGTGAAAACTGCAAGTTGTCAACCCAGTGCTGCTGGTGTCTCTCTCCCTTCTCTACCACCCCCTTCGCTCTCACTCTGACCAACTCTATCCAATAAATAAATCAAGATAAAAAAAGAAAATTCTTTTTTTTTAAACAGTGAATCTACTAACACTTCCCCTTCTACTTTAAGAATAAGTGAAATTCAGAAGAGAATACTGACCCCAAATCTACTTTGCTGAGGCAGTAATAGTCACAAGACACTGAAAATCACCCTTGAAAAGCCTACATATGTCTTATCAAAGGCTTTACATCCAGCAGACTCACCTAACAGTGAGTATTCACACAAGAAGCAAGTTGATGTTGTGAAAAAAAAGTGTGGAGGCCAAGTGATGGCAGAGTGGAGTGCACACATCACCATATGTGATAAGTCCCAGGTCCCCACCTGCAGGAGGGAAGCTACAGGAGTGGGAAAACACAGTATTCCCCTCCTTTTCTTTCAATTTCTATCTTTAGGGGAAAAAAACCTTAAATATAGTGTTTTATCAGTAAATAACCTCAGCAATCCTGGCACTGCCACTGCCCACAGCTCAGCAAGTCTCAGCCTACTAGCAAATTTGTTGGTCTCAAACATGAACAGTGTAAGTGGGCTCGGTGACCCTAACTTCCTGCCCTTTTAAGTAGAAGCAACTGGGTTGGAGAGAGCATAATGTTTCTGCAAGACTCTCATGCCCAAGGCTCTAAAGTTGCAGTTTCAGTCCCCAGCATTACTGTAAGGCAGAACTGAACAGTGTTCTGGTCTTTCTGCATCTCATTAAATAAAATTAAATATTTTAAAATAGAAGCAAGGTATCAGATAACCAAGACCCACTAATGAGGTCATGCTATGTCGCAGCAGATTCTGCCCATACCAACAGTTATTGTTAAGAGTCCCATCTTGTTTAAAAGGGGGAAAAAACAACAGGATATTTAAGAGGTGGCCGAGATAGTCGTGAGCCACCTATGTTCCAAGTCAGGGTGGTGGCATTTCACTTAGGAATGCGAGTTTCACTTAAATCCTCCCTCCAGGTAGGGCAGGCAGACATACACTAGGCCACCTAGCAATTCTCGGAAAACAGCGCAACCAAACAAAGCAGGATATAAAAACCACTAACTGGGGCTGGAGAAAGCGCAATGGTTCTGCAAGAGACTTTCACGCCTAGGGCTCGAGACCCCAGGTTTAATCCCACCACCACAAACCAGAGCTTAGGCTCTGGTCTTTCTGTCAACTCTCTCAAAATAAACAAAATATATTTTTAAAAAGTTAGGAGGTGGTGCAGTGGACAAAGCACCAGACCCTCAAGCTTGAGGTCCCTGGTTCCACCCCCAGCACTGCATATGCCAAGAGCAATGCTCTGGTTTCTAACAAGCCATCAATCACAGCACCTTCGCTCACTTTCATAAGGACGTTCACAACAAGCACGCTGGAATCCTGAAGGTTCCCAATACAGAAGATGTTCCGTTCTTACCTTGTTTAACCTGCCAGTGAGGTTCACGACAATTTTCCCAGCTCTGTGATCATCAATGATTTCAAACTCGCCAATGTAACCTACAGGACAGAAAGGGACCGTGATGAGGAAGGAACTTGTCAGCATGACAGGCCTAAGCACCCCCTGCTTGTCCACTGGACCCTTTAGGCCAGGGCATCTGCAACATTACATTGCTGATACACGAAAACAAGGGTGAACCGTCAACTCCATCCACAGTGGCCCCACAGCTTACACATCATCCCCCCAGGGTCTGCGACGATTCTTTCCACCCCAAGATCTTAGGAGCCCTTTCAAGGACATGCTGCAACTAGTTAGCACACAAGGGCCATCCTCAACGACACAGACAGCCCTGACCCATCCTGTGATACCTTAAACGTACTTCAAGCTATTCAGACCATCCTGCCCCAAGCCCAAAGCAAACTGCATCACCACCTCCCAGGGACGGCCCGGCCCGCCCCGCCGATTCTCTCGCTCACATCTCGACGGAGCGCGCGTTGCAACGCGCGGCAAATACACTCACCATGCTTCATCATCACAGTCAGAAAGCGGACAATGACTTTGGAGCACGGTCTGATCAGAACCTGGCGTTTGCCTCTTTTTTCGGCATTGTTGATGCTCTTGAGAGCATCGGCCAGGACGTTCATGCGCACCATTATGGCTGTTAAAGAGAAGACAAGACGCATTTCAACATTGCCAACACCAGCAGGCACCCATCTGCCCACTGCCAACATCCTTGACTGTGGCCACACCGCCCCGGAGTCGGCTGCTCCGCCAGGGGACGCTGTCCTGGAAAGCCGGGGACTTTTCCGCAAGTTAACTTAGTTGTTTTCAACTGTCAGTCCCTCAGCGACACCAAACTCCCTCCACCACACGCCACCAGCGAAGTCTCATCAGTTGGCACGAAGTACAGACACAACTCCATAGTTCTGAAACCCATGCGGAGGCCAAAGGAACTTTCGAGAGCCGACATAGGGGCTCGACCCGCTTACTCGGACTCCGCGGGACACCTGCGGCCCCAAGAGCCCGGTTATTTACCAGCAAAGCGCCGCCCGGGAGCACACGGGTCTCCCTTCAAGGCGGGCTCAGCCTCCCCTGCTCCTAGCGCGGAGGCAGTAGAGCCCGGCGGCCCGGCCGCTCTTCCTTATGCTGCCGCCGCCGTCGCGAGAGCCCCGGCTTCTACAAAAGGTCCTGACGCTGCCGGCCGGGCCGCTCCGACCGCCTTGCGGGTGGCGGACAGCTCTGGCTCCTGCTTTCCACGAGGCCTGCGCCCCACAAGTAGGGATTCCCGGAGTGCACGGCGTGGAGCAGCAGGGCATGAGTTTCCCCCACATCTGCCCAGGTTCCCAAAATGCCAGGATCCCCGGGCCAGGCGGGCTCTGGCATCCTCGCAGAGCACGGAAACAAAGCTTCCGAGTGCAGGATGGGGCGCATAGACGACGGATGGTGCTGGAGCGGAGAAAGAGCTACTCACCGGCACAGAAAGATGGCGGAAAGAGAACGGGAGGGGCAAACGAACAGAGTTATGGGAAGTCGGCGGGTTATCGCGAGATTTTTAAAGGCCCGCCAAAAATAGGCGTGTCTGGCAAAAAGAGGCGGAGCCTCTTCAGGCATGGAAAATAGAGGTTCGATGGAGTCGAGCTTCGCAGGCGAGCCTAAAAGGGGAATGAATAAATGAGGCTTTAGTTGTTACATATTCAGCATCTTTCTAGCACTAAATCTGTAGAGTTAAACAAACTATCGCCTAGATGTTGAGTAACAATTATGTAAAAAAGAAAAAAAAAAGAAATTGTTGAGGCCAGGTGATGACACAAAGTGGAGTTCACGGGTTTCTAGTCCCAGGTCCCCACCTTCAGGAGGGAAACTACAGGAGTGGTGAAGGAGAATATTCCACTCCTTTGCTCTCAATTTATGATATTTGTTAATTTTATAACAATAACTTCACGTTTTAGAACAACATTTGATATTTTCCTACTTATGTTATTTTTGAAAGGACCTACAGTAGCGGTCTGGAAGGTTATGAGGCCTTGAGTTCAATCCCTAGCAGGATGATGCTGAGTTGTCTTTCTTATTACCAAATAAATAGAATCCTTAAAGGATATATGGGAGGGGGGGAGCCAGGCGGTATTGCAGCGGGTTAGGCACATTGCGTGATGCCCAAGAACCGGCATAAGGATCCCTGTTCGAGCCCCAGACTCCCCACTTGTAGGAGGGTCTCTTCACAGGCAGTGAAGCGGGTCTGCAAGTGTCTATCTTTCTCTCCCTCTGCTCACCATTTCTCTCTGCCCTATCCAACAACAATGGCAACAAGGACAACAAAATGGGGGTAATGGCCTCCAGGAGCAGTGGATTCCTAGTGCAGGTGATAACCCTGGAGGCAAAAAGAGAGAGAAAGAAAAAAGGGAGGGGGCCCACAGTAACCAGTTGCCTATTGAGAGGGCACTAGAAATTGATGGAAGGCTTGTTGCTCCCAATTTAATTTATTTATTTCCCTCCAGGGTTATCGCTGGGGCTCGGTACTTCCACTACGAATTCACCGCTCCTGAGGGCCACCCCTCCCATTTTTGTTGACCCTGTTATTGTTGTCGGATAGGAGAGAAACCAAGAAAGGAGGGGAAAGACAGAAGCCTGCAAACCTGCCTCACTGCTTGTGAAGCTACCCCCCTGCAGGTGGGGAGGGGATGTTTAGGCAGGTCCTTGGGCTTCCCGCTATGTGTGCTTAACCCACTATATGATTTCATTTCATTTAATTCACTATATAATTTCATTTTGTGGTGGGCCTGCAAAATAGTTCTCTTGATAGTGTGGTTCTTTCTCATGAGTGCAAGCAAGATTTGAGCCTTGCCCCCTCACCACATATGAAAGAAGCATTGGGGTTGTAGCCTTTCTCTGCATGTGTTTATCTAGGGGAAAAAAAAAAAAAAAAAAAGGCTGAGGTGATAGCATAATGGTTATGCAAGACTTTCATGCCTGAGGCTAAGTTCCCAGGTTTGGTCCACAGCACCACCATAAGCCAGAGCTGAACACTACTCTGGTCTTATCTCTCCATATGTATTTTTCTCATTAAAATATTTTAAAAGGTGATTAGTTGTTTTAAGTGTATGCATAGACTACATTTCCAAATAAATCTAAATATATTTTAATCAATGAATGGTTCCTTTTTGACTTTTCCTAAGTCTTAGACATTATTTACTGGGGGTCCAGAAGTTTCTTTAAAGTTCTGGGATACAGTTTGGAAGAATTCACAAATGTTTCACATAAACCCACTGGATTCTGAGCTTGTGACTTTAATCTGCTCTTCTGCTGTCTCAATTTCTTTGGCTAAGTCTTTTGTTCTCTCCAAACATTACACAAATGCAAGCTGGCAAAGGTAACAACAATAATGGTGATATTTCGAGGTTAGGTGACATAGTGGTGGCAAAAAGCTTGTATAAGGACAATACTTGATGCACAGTGTGTTTTGGTAAATGGCAAGAGCAAACAGTTATAACTACTGTCAGACGCCCGGAGATGGAATTCCAGGGGAATGAATGCTGGATCCTCTGGTGTTGAGTGATCTGCCTTACCTACCGCCTCTATAACCTGTTCCCTCCCTTATATCTTGCCAGAGCTCTACCCTTTCTTTCCTTCTGGTACCCAGAACGACCTTTTCACAACTTTGATCAAGTACTCTCCAAGAATTCCCATCACCCTCAGTAAAATCTTAATTTCTTTTTATATATATGTAAATGGAGAAATGGAGAGAGGAGGGGAAGACAGGGGGAGAGAAAGACAGACACCTGCAGACCTGCTTCACCGCTTGTGAAGCGACTCCCCTGCAGGTGGGGAGCCGGGGGCTCAAACCGGGATCCTTCCTCCGGTCCTTGTGCTTTGCGCCACTGCGCGTAACCGAAAATGTTAATTTCTTACAACAAAAGTTTGCTAGCTCTATCCTGATGTGTCCACCTACCTTTTGGCACAATCACAGCAGACCACAACCCCTGGAGGCGGCTTACTCCCCTTTCAATAAGCCCTCCACACGCTGCCTCCGGCTAAACGTCTGCTTTACCCTCTAAATTGAAGATGCCACCCCAGACCTCCACCTTTTATCCCTGCCAGCCCTTTCTTATCCTCACATGTATGACCTACACCCACTCCCCCCAATCTCATTGCCCTGCTTAATTTTTTCCCATAATACTTTTTTTAAATTTTCTAATATTTATTTTTCCCTTTTGTTGCCCTTGTTTTTTATTGTTGTTGTGGTTATTGTTATTATTGATGTTGTCGTTGTTAGATAGGACAGAGAGAAATGGAGAGAGGAGGGGAAGACAGAGGCGGAGAGAAAGACACCTGCAGACCTGCTTCACCACCCGTGAAGCGACTCCCCTGCAGGTGGAGAGCCAGGGGCTCGAACTGGGATCTTTAGGTGGGTCCTTGCGCTTTGCGCCTCGTGCGCTTAACCCGCTGCGCTACCGCCCAACTCCCCCCATAATACTTTATTACATGGACACTGGAAGCATATTTCTTTGTTTTAACTACTAAGGAATGACTTTATTTTGTTATTTTTTATTAACATATTTATTTTCCCTTTAGTTGCCCTTGTTGTTTTATTGTTGTAGTTACTATTGTTGTTGTTACTGATGTCATTGTTGTTGGATAGGACTGAGAGAAATGGAGAGAGGAGGGGAAGACAGAGGGGGAGAGAAAAGATAGACACCTGCAGACCTGCTTCACCGCCTGTGAAGTGACTCCCCTGCAGGTGGGGAGCCAGGGGCTCGAACCAGTATACTTCCCCTGGTCCTCACGCTTCGCGCCACTTGCGCTTAACCCGCTGAGCTACCACCCGACTCCCTTTCTTTCTTTCTTTTCTTTTTTTTTTATAGTCACTGTTAACATTTGGATGTATATCTTTCTAGTTTTTCACATTTTCTTTTTGTTTTCTTTTTTTAAAATCTTTTTTTTTTTTTTTTTTATGAGAGTTATGAACTAGAGCACTGTCCCATGGGGTTCACATGAGGGATCAAATCTGGGGTTTCACACATACAAATCCTGAGCTCCAGCTATTAGCCCGGTCGCAAATTTAATCTTAAATACTCAATTTCTTTTTATTGTTGTTGTTATTATTGATGTCATTGTTGTTGAATAGGACAGAGAGAAATGGAGAGAGGAGGGGAAGACAGAGGGGGAGAGAAAGATAAAGACACCTGCAGACCTGCTTCATCGCTTGTGAATCGACTCCCCTGCAGATGGGGAATTAGGGGCTCAAACCGAAATAGACTCAGTTGTAAACTTCTTTTTGATACACTGAATGGGGAGATAAGGGGGAAGCCAGACAGCAGCAGCGCTACTTCAAGGCTTGTGAAGCTTGTGTGTTCTAGCATTGCGTCACCACCCAACTCCAACTCCTGCTTTACCTTTAAAAGTCAAAAAAAATAAAAAATGATCATCTCAGCTACTAAAACGGATGCCACCTGGTTCAAACCCCAGCACTATGGAGGAGGTACTAGGGGGCTGGAGGAACTTCTGATGCTACGGTGACTCTCCTTGTCTTAGTAAAAAAGTGATCCCGAGTGGTGAAATCATGTCTGCCCCGGGTCTGTAAAAACAAGTCGCTCACTTGGGTAGTGCGCTGCTTTGCCACTCATGCACAATCTCGGTTCAACACAGGCCCCCACTTCATGGAAGGAAGCTTCAGTGCTATGGTCTCTTTCACTCTCTCTGCTTGTTACTATCTAAAAAGAAAATGGGAGGGGGCTATGGGTGATGTCCTTGGTTGGATACACACATTACCATACTCAAGAACCCGGCATTCAGCCCCTGGGTCCCCACGTGCAGAGAAGCTTCATGAGCAGTGAAATAGTGGGGCAGCTAACTCTTCCTATTTCACTTCTCTTTTCAATTTCTTTGCTATCAACTAAAATAAAACAAAAATAAATGGGGTCAGATTGTGGCACACCCAGTTGAGCACGTTATAATCTACAAGGACCTGGGTTCAAGCCTCCAGAGCCTACCTAGTTTCAGAAGCAGAGCAGCCATGCTACAGGTGTCTCTATCTTCCCCTTCCCTTTTGATTTGTCTCTATCCAATAAATAAATAAATAAAAACGTTTACCTAATGGGACTTGAATGTAGGTCTACCAGATGCCAAAGGACCCGTAGACTGTGGTTCTCTGTAGATTCTCTGCGCTGATAGCTGCCAGGATGTAAAGGGTATGGAATTGTGCTAAGGTGGTTAGAAGATTCTGGATGGCTGAGTTGGAATGAGGAAACTCAGCTGAGGCATGGAAATGGAACAGAGGGCTCTACAATGATTGCCTCACAAGACTGCATTCATGCTGTATACTTGCACTTGCCAAGAGACGTTAAGATAGGCAGTTTTTGCAATAAATGGTAACATGTGGAAGATGATCTGCTAGCAATAAATCACTCTTTTTCATGAGCAGGTTTTACAAGAGAGGGAGAAAAGCCAGAGCACCACTACAGCACACAGTGCCCAGAGGTTGTGTGTGTGTGTGTGTGTGTGTGTGACTTAAAGTGCTACAAGGGTTATTTGCTAGGGCTCTGATGAATCTGCCACACCTGGCAGATAGTTCATCACCCAACCACCCCCATGCCATCTTTTTTTTTTTTTTTTAATAAAGACAAATTGAGAAGGGGAGACAGAAAGGGAGAGATACCTGCAGCACTGCTTCACAGCTCATAAAGCAGTCCCTAATGCAGGTGGGGGCCAGGAGATTTAACCTGGGTGCTTGCACACAGAAATATGTGTGTTCAACCATACACCAGCATACCCCCACAAACCTCTGCTTCTCAATACTTCCAGATCCTTTCACTTTTCTTGCCAAGATTAACTGTACTGATATTCCTTGCAACATCTTGTAAGCTCTGGGATGACTACACTTTTCTGTTGGGAGATGGTACAAAATTAAGTGTTGAAATAGGACTTTCTCTGTGGACAGAGCTGGCACAGAGTAGACCAAATGGACTGGGAAGGGAGTCAGCCAAGTGAGATTAGCTTAAGAAATAATCACAGCTGGCTGGGGAGATAGCATAGTGGTTATGCAAAAGACTTTGAGGCCTGAGATCCAAAGTTCCCAGGTTCAGTCCCTAACACCACCATATGTCAGACATGAACAATGCTGTTTCTCTCATTAAAAACAAACCAAAAAATGCACCTTTTAGAGGTATGTAATAGTCACAGTGAAAGACAAATGAGATGGGGGAAGATCCAATCACTGTATTGGTGAAACTATGAAGACAGGGCAGGGGTAGATAGCATTATGCAAAGACTTATGCCTGAGGCTCCACAAAGTCCTAAATCCCAGGTTCAGTCCCCCACACCACCAAAACCCATAGCTGAGTAGTGCTCTGGTAATAAAGAAAATAGAGACACAGATGGGATTCCAGCTTTTTTAATGTTTCCCCTTTCACACAAAACAAAGTAGAAGAAGTAACACAGGATTGAAACTACAAAAGTAGTTAACTGGTAAAAACAAGACCACACACACACACACACACACAACAACAACAACAACAATAACCTGGGTAGGAAGACAGGTATATTTACAGCGAGAAAAACACATGTAAATTAAGGTAGCTTATAATTTTCATATGAAACATAAAAAAAGAGAAATCAGACATATGCTACATGGATGCCATAGTTTACAGCAATATTCAAGGAGGGATCACAACATTTACTTAAGGACAGATATACCACAAGGTCCAGGTTTTACAGCATCAGTGCAATAAATTCACAAAACTATATTACAACTAAGTCGATCAGAGTTTAAGAATTGATCCCAAATACGTCACATTTTCAGCCCTCAGAGGTACATTCCTACAGATTTTAACTTCTCTAAATCCCAAGAGAGAGAAAGAATATAATGCTAAGATTTCTAAGAATTACAAATCTCTGTAGGGCAAGGTCAACTATGATTGCCACAATTTGTTGACCAACAGGTTTTAGTCTTTAAAGACTAATCTAGGAAAAATGTCAAACACCACCTCATCTGCCAAATCTATAGGGACCATAACAGCCAGTAGTTTCATTGAAAGCCTGGAGGCTTACCTTCCAAGCCTTATTCTGGTCTTGAGAAATGAATAGAGTTATTTTCTACTAAGACAAACCTTTACATACAGGAAGACTTTTGTTATTTGCTGGTCTTGGAGTAGAGGTCATAGACAGCAGTCTTTAACCTACTATGTAGTCTAGTTTCAATTAGCTGAATATCTGAAATTAAAACTATGCAAAAAGTTCTAAATTTGACCTCTCAGAGTCTTTACAGAATTACAAACTTGAAGTCTAAGAGCAAGATGTGAGTTCTAAGCCTGTCAGATTCCCCATTTGGGAAGAAGCCATCAGTCAATGTTTCCTACAAATTGCTATTTTGCAGAAGGGTGAAACCAACACATAATGGAACATGGAATCAGTTTTAATCTATGAGGCTTCTCACATGGGATGAAAACAGAACGAGGAATGAATTTGAATTGGCCCTGTCATCAGAAGTGGTAAACTTGGTCTCTATTATTCTTGAAGCCAGACAATTTCTGAAGCAGACTGTGGAAGCAGACAGTAGAACCAGCTTCCTGTAGCCACAGACCACTATGTTGTATCTAGCTAAAGCAACAATCAGACTGGACAGCAATTAAAGTTAGTTAACTGTACTAAAGGGTGAACTTCATCACTATAGGATTTTAAAGAAAGCTACCTAAACCTAAGAACTCAATTAACCCTGACTGAGAAAAATAACAAGTCATACTCACAAATGAGTAGTAAGGCCACATGAGGCCACTGAGTGGCTGAGAATACACCCAGCTATGTGTGACATGAAGACAGAATGCATCAAGCCTGACTTGGCAGAGCTCAATTTCTATTACCTAGGGGCAGGGAGAGGGAGAGCAAAGAGCTACTTCTGCAACATTTTAGTATCCAGACAGCATTAACATAAACTGCTCCAAGGACAATGTATATGCCATTAATACCACCAAACCAAAATGAATCAGATTCATTATTCGTTTTTCTTTTCTTTTTGTTTGAGAAGCTTGTTTATCTCTCTTTTGGCCATTGCAATGTACTTCGAGATGACTCCGTGTTGGTTTAGTCCAGGAAGCAGCAGAAAGAAAGTCACTTAAAATAAACAAACAAACCAAGTTAAGGAAACATT
Organism: Erinaceus europaeus; assembly: GCF_950295315.1. Taxonomy (NCBI): domain Eukaryota; kingdom Metazoa; phylum Chordata; class Mammalia; order Eulipotyphla; family Erinaceidae; genus Erinaceus; species Erinaceus europaeus. Next base: position 13,398,017 of record NC_080176.1, on the reverse strand, counting down.
AACTAATTTCCTGAAGGTCTTTACACTTTATAGAAGGTCATTTCTATGACTAGTCAATGGTCTGATGGGAGTGACAGGAAATCCAATACTGGGCCAGCAAAATCGTGCACTTGCTTAGTGAGCTGCTCGGCCATGTACACCACCCAGATTCAAGTCCAGCTCCCACTGCAATAGGGGAAGGCTCGGTGCTGGTATCCCCTTCACCGTCTCTCTCTAGCTAAATAAGTAAATCTAAAAAAAAAAAAACAACAACAACAAAAAAACACCACCAACAGTGGGGACACCTCAGGAATGGTGAAGCATGTCTGCAGGTGTCTCTTTCTCCCTCATTATTTCTCTCTTTTCTTTCAATTTCTCTCTGCCCTACCAAATACAAGGAAAATAAAGTAAAAATAAAGCAAAAAAAAAAAAAAAATCCATGGGCACTTAGCTCCAGAAATGTCACACTATTACACCTTAGATATAAACTATGCTTATTTGCACACCTAACATGTTTTTTTTTTTTCTTAAAGATTTTATTTATTTATTAATGAGAAAGATAGGAGGAGAGAGAAAGAAATAGACATCACTCTGGTACATGTGCTGCCGGGGATCGAACTCAGGACCTCATGCTTGAAAGTCCAAAGCTTTATCACTACGCCACCTCCCAGGCCACACCTAACATGTTTCTTTCCACCTTGGTTATATTCTTTCTTGGATTCTGATAAGAACATAAATTCCATGGGGGCTTGGAGAGATAGCATACTGATTCTGCAAAAGATAGTACCATTGGCGGTATGCGAGGTGGCACAGTGGATAAGGCATTGGACTCTCAAGCATGAGGTCCCGAGTGCAAACCCCGGCAGCACATGTACCAGAGTGATATCTGGTTCTTCCTCTCCTGTCATTTCTCATGAATCAATAAATATATAAGTGAGGCTCCCGAGATCTCAGGTTCAATGCTCAGCACCACCTTAACCCAGAGCTGAGCAGTGCTGATACAAACTCCCTGAAGACAAGGACCTATGTTTTATTTTTATGTGCTCTTTTTTTTTTTTTTTATGTTTTATTTTTCTATTCACTTCTTAATATATATACTGGAGAAAGGAAAGGAGAGAACCAGAGCATTACTCTGGCATTTGCGATGAGAGGATCAAACACAGGAACTCATGCTTAACTTCAAATATGGCCATTGTGCCACGTTTCCAGGCCACTGCGGACCTGTGATTTAGTCATCTGTACTCCCACAGCTGTGTGCGTGCTAGGCAAAACATTCACACCTCTGTTTACCAGGTTCTGGCAATACTTCATCAGTTGGGGTGGGTCTGAAATTCTTCCTCAAAGATTTACTTACCTATCAGGTAGGTGAGAAGAAGGTTGTGGACTTGCTGTCCCACCCAAGCAACCGCAGCGAGAGAAATGATCATGCTCATGAAGTACTAGAAACAAGAAGAAGAAAAAAAAAAAAGAAAAGAAACAAGGAGAAAAGTTACCAATGCCTATAAAAATGGCATGGTCACCGGGTCAGGTTGGAGCCCATGCCCACAACGTTGGAGGAAGTTGTGGTGCTGTAGTTTCTTTCTCTCTCCTCATCTGAAAAAGCCAGCCCAGAGTAGTGAAGCCCCAGCATAAACTAAAAAAATATGTTAAAAAGAGAGAGCTCAAGGACCCGGGTTCAAGCCCCTGGTTCCCACCTGCAGGGGGAAAGCTTTGCAAGTGGTAAAGCAGTGCTGCAGGTCTCTCTCTTTCTCCTTCTCTATCTCCCCTACCCTCTCAATTTCTGGCTGTCTCTACCCAATAAAGATAATTAAAACAAAAATTAAAAAAGAGAGAAAGCATTTAATAAGTCCTAAAAATAGACTAGGAAGCATAAGTTTAGGTTATTTTAAAGACTAGAAAATAATTTAATTTTTATTATCACTTTTGTTTTAAAATATTATCTATAAACCAAATAAAATCTACAGAAATTTCCACCAGGTTGACATTTTAGAACTGAGATTTATTTCCTCCTATAACTGCTATGCTTTTATGTATCAATTAAACTATACAATATAAATTATACAATAATGTTCCATAATAAATCCTCTCTAAGTAGCTTTCACTTAAATATCAGGAAGTAAAAAAGAAAATTTTGGTTCTACTGTTGTAAAAAAAATAATAAACTGAGTACTTTCTTTTTTGGTGGATTTGGGGCCTTGATTTCATTCTCTCGAGTCACTTTCTCACTCAGACAGGGACAGGAAGGCTAAGACACCACGGCGGCTGAGTGTCTCCTGGTGCCATGGCACTCTCATGTGACACCAGGGCTCTAGTACTTGGCAAGGCACAAGCCCTATCTGGTGACTTTTGCTTCTAGCATCCAAAAATGCCATTTTAATGTTTTCCTTTGATTCAGTCTAATACAGATAAACATTTACGAATGCACTTAAGTTGAGGCAATGGGAAAAACGACAAATTAAACTTTACCTATTAAAACAAAAAGATTACAATGATGTAGAAAAAATCCAATCATGAAATTTTTCTTTACTTAGATGAGTCAAAACAGACAAAGTACCATTTTAGGCTTCTCCTCCTTGAGTGTGAAGAGGCGTTTCCACCAGCCCATAGTTCTGCGTCGAGTTTTCACTAGATTGCTGCAGATTTCATGGAATCTTTGCTGTTGTTCAGTGGTCCTGGAAAAGAAGGCCCCCCTTTGCCATGAGATCTAATACAGTAAACAGAAACTCACCATCTTCTTACATTTTTTTTTTTAATTTCTTTATTGGGGAATTAATGTTTTATATTCGACAGTAAATACAATAGTTTGTACATGCATAACATTTGTAAGCTTTCCATATAACAATACAACCCCCACTAGGTCCTCTGCCATCCTTTTTGGACCTGTATTCTCCACCCCCCCAACCCAGTTTTTTTTTTTTTTTTTTTTTTTTAACCAGAGCACTGCTCAGCTCTGGCTTATGGTGGTGCAGGGGATTGAACCTGAGACTTGAGTCTGTTTGCATAACCATTATTCTATCTACCCCTGCCCATCTTCTTACATTTACAAAGCTACTTTCTAAAGAAAGACTAAGTAAAAAATAATTATTTAATATTGCTTTATAAAGGTTAAAAGCTCTTGGACTAATAAAACACCCCTTTTATAAAAGGAAATGTTTTATTTACATAAAGATGGGTGCGGTTAGCAGAAGAACCTCATGGTTACACAAACAACTTTTCTGCCTGAGGATTCAAGGTCTCAGGTTGAATCCCCTGTACAACCATAAATCAGAGCTGAGCAGGACCTGGGGTGTGTGTGTGAAATCAGAGCTGAGCAGGACCTGGGCTTGAGCTTCAGATAGGGTGTGTATGTGTGTATGTGGTATGTGTGGTGTGTGTGTGAAATCAGAGCTGAGCAGGACCTGGGCTTGAGCTTCAGATAGGGTGTGTGTGTGTGTGTATGTGGTATGTGTGGTGTGTGTGTGAAATCAGAGCTGAGCAGGACCTGGGCTTGAGCTTCAGATAGGGTGTGTATGTGTGTATGTGGTATGTGTGGTGTGTGTGTGAAATCAGAGCTGAGCAGGACCTGGGCTTGAGCTTCAGATAGGGTGTGTGTGTGTGTGTATGTGGTATGTGTGGTGTGTGTGTGAAATCAGAGCTGAGCAGGACCTGGGCTTGAGCTTCAGATAGGGTGTGTATGTGTGTATGTGGTATGTGTGGTGTGTGTGTGAAATCAGAGCTGAGCAGGACCTGGGCTTGAGCTTCAGATAGGGTGTGTGTGTGTGTATGTGGTATGTGTGGTGTGTGTGTGAAATCAGAGCTGAGCAGGACCTGGGCTTGAGCTTCAGATAGGGTGTGTATGTGTGTATGTGGTATGTGTGGTGTGTGTGTGAAATCAGAGCTGAGCAGGACCTGGGCTTGAGCTTCAGATAGGGTGTGTATGTGTGTATGTGGTATGTGTGGTGTGTGTGTGAAATCAGAGCTGAGCAGGACCTGGGCTTGAGCTTCAGATAGGGGGTGTGTGTGTGTGTATGTGGTATGTGTGGTGTGTGTGTGAAATCAGAGCTGAGCAGGACCTGGGCTTGAGCTTCAGATGGGTGTGTGTGTGTATGTATGTGGTATGTGTGGTGTGTGTGTGAAATCAGAGCTGAGCAGGACCTGGGCTTGAGCTTCAGATGGGTGTGTGTGTGTGTATGTATGTGGTATGTGTGGTATGTGTGTGAAATCAGAGCTGAGCAGGACCTGGTGTGTGTGTGTGTGTGCCTGAGCTTCAGGAAGGGTGTGTGTGTGTGTATGTGTGTGTGTGTGTGTGTGTGTGTGTGTGGTGTGTGTGTGTATTGGGGGACAGCAGCTTTAAAAGCAGTGAAGCAGTGCTGCTAGGCCTCTCTCCCTCTACTTCTCTCAGTTTCTTCCTTTTTTTCTTTAATATTTTTTATTTTCGTTATTTTTATTGGATAAAGACAGCCAGAAATTGAGAAGAATAGGGAGATAGGGAGAGAGACAGAGACACCTGCAGCCCTGCTTCACCACTCGTGAAGCTTCCCTCTGCAAGTGGGAACGCATGCTTTTCACCTATGAAGCCCTGGCACCCAAATACCGTCTGAAGATAGGAAATGAGGACACTGGGGGATATCAGTAACCATTCTGCCTTTGAGTTTTTATTATTATTATTAATTTTCCCTTTTGTTCCCCTTGTTTTATTATTGTTGTAGTTATTATTGTTGTTGATGATGATATCATCATTGTTTCATAGGACAGAGAGAAATGGAGAGAGGAGGGGAAGACAGAGAGGGGGAGAGAAAGATAGACACCTGCAGACCTGCTTCACCGCCTGTGAAGAGACTCAAAACAGGGTCCTTCCAGCCGTCCTTGCGCTTTGCATCACGTGCACTTAACACGATGTGCTACCAACCGACCCCTTGCCTTTGAGTTTCTAGTCTGCCGTACTACTTCACAGAGTCAGCAAGTGACTGGAATTCCAGTCTCCACCCAGTCTGCTAGCTTAAGCCTGGCCAGTCCTCACCATACAAAAGGGCATGAGTTCAAATTCCTAATCTAATCCCAACCTGGAGTTTACACTTAAAGTTCCTTGCCGTATGCAGCAGACTGCTAGACCCCTAAATAGGTTAGCATAGAAACAAGTCTACCACCACCTCAGTTCAACTTTTCTAAGATTTTATTTATTTATTAATGAGAAAGATAGGGAGAAAGAAGCAAACATCACTTGTATATATACATATACTGTCAGGGATGGAACTCAGGACCTCATGCTTGAGAGTTTCAGGACATCATGCTTGAGGGTTTAACACTTTATCCACTAAGCCACCTCTTGAACCACTCAGTTCAATTTAAAAAATAATAATTTAAAAAAAATTACTTATTTATTCCCTTGTTGTTTTATTGTTGGTTATTGTTGTTATTAATGTTGTCGTTGTTGGACAGGACAGAGAGAAATGGAGAGAGGAGGGGAAGACAGAGAGGGGGAGAGAAAGACAGACACCTGCAGACCTGCTTCAGTGCCTGTGAAACAACTCTCCTACAGGTGGGGAGCTAGGGCCTTGAACCGGGATCCTTATGCCAGTCCTTGAGCTTTGTGCCACCTGCGCTTAACCCACTGCACTACCGCCTGACTCCCCCCAAATAGTAATTTTTATTGGCACCAGAGTTATTGTTGGGCATGGTGCCTACATGATTGAGTCCACTGCTTGGGGTATTTTTTTTCCCCTTGTTCTTTCTTTAACTATTGTGAAGCTTCCCCAAAGAACTGGAAAGAGGAGACCCATATCTGTTTCCTTGTGTATGGTAATGTGTACAACTGTACACTCTACTGGGTGCAGCACTGCCTGGCCCAAGGTTCCATTTTATAGATGCAGTGATATCTAATAGTTCATGTCAATTCCTCTATCAAAAATCTGACTGCAAGGTCAGTAAATGTACTTTTTTTTTTTTTAAAATACCACAGCACTGCTCAGCTCTGGCTTATGGAGGAGATGGCGATTAAGCCAGGAACCACAGAGTGAGAGAGAGAGAGAAACCATTTTGCTATCTCCCCAGCATATATCTATCTACCAATGGTAAAAATCCAAAGAAAAAGAAGGAAGAAAAAGAAAAAGTAGTAGGTAGCATAATGGTTATGCAAAGATACTCTCATGCCTGAGGCTCCAAAGTCCCAAGTTCAATCCCCCACATCACCATAAGCCAGGGCTGAGCAGTGCTGTGGTATTTTTTTTTAAAGATATTTTATTTTATTTTATTTTTTTAATAATTTTTTTCTTTATTGGAGAATTAATGTTTTACATTCAACAGTAAATACAATAGTTTGTACATGCATAACATTCCCCAGATTCCCATTTAACAATACAACTCCCACTATGTCATTCATCATCTTTCATGGACCTGTATTCTCCACCCCAGAGTCTTTTACTATGGTGTAATACTGTGCTGTGGTATTTTAAGAAAAAAAAAAAAAAAGGGAGTAGGGCGGTAGTGCAGAAGGTTAAGCGCAGGTGGCGCAAAGCACAAGGACCCAGGGAAGGATCCTGGTTCAAGCCACCAGCTCCCCACCTGTAGGGGAGTCACTTCACAGGCGGTGAAGCAGGTCTGCAGGTGTGTATCTTTCTCTCCCCGTCTCTGTCTTCCCCTCCTCTCTCCATTTCTCTCTGTCCTATCCAACAATGACATCAATAACAACAACAGGGCGGAGGGTAGACAGCATAATGGTTATATAAACATTCTCTCATGCCTGAGGCTCCAAAGTCCCAGGTTCAATCCCCTGCACCACCATAAGCCAGAGCTGAACAGTGCTTTGGTTAAAAAATTAAAAAAAAAAAAAAGTAACAGCTACAATAATAACTACAACAATAATAAAAAAAAAAGGGCAACAAAAGGGAATAAATAAATTAATTAATTTAAAAAAATAAGTAAAGATTCCCTAACATTAGGGTCAGAGATGTAGCACAGTAAGAACATGTATGAGGTCCTAGCTTTTGACCACCAAAATAAGCAATTTTCTACCTTCTAGCTCTCTCATTGATAAATAAATTACTTAAAAAGAAAAATAGAGGCTGGGCAGTGGCACACCTGGTTGGGTTGAGCACATGTTACAATGTGCAAGGACCAAGGTTCGGGCTCCCTGGTCCCCACATACAGAGGGAAAGCTTTGCAAGAGGTGAAGCAGTGTTGCAGGTGTCTATCTCACTCCCTCTCTATCACCCCCTCCCCTTTCCAGCTGTCTCTATTTAATCAATAAAGATAAGAAGGGCAAGGGAGATAGCATAATGGTTATGTAAACAGACTCACAAACAGACTCTCATGCCTGAGGCTCTGAGGTCCCAGGTTCAATCCCCTGCGCAATCATATGCAATCAGTGCTCTGCTATAAAACAGAGACAACTAAATAAACAATAACTCATTACCTTTTAAACAAAGCTCACTTCAATAAAAAGGTTTGGGGGAAAATGTAGTCTAAATAAAATAGTTTAAACAAAAGAACCAGGTGGCACACCTAGTTAAGTGCACACATTACAGTACACAAAGATCCAGGTTCAAGCCCCTGGTCCCCATCTGCAGGGGAGAAACTTCACGAGTGGTAAAGCAGGGCTGCAGGTGTCTCTCTCCCCTTTTCTATCTACCCTCCCCTCTCCATTTCTCTCTGTTCTGTATAAAAAAAATCGAAAAAAATGACAGGAGCAGTGGATTCGTTGTGCAGACACTGAGCCCCAGAAATAACCCAGGAGACAAAATAAATAAATAAATAAGAAGCAATAAACCCAGAAGCCCAGGCGATAGCAGTGAATAAAGCCTTGTATTCTCAAGCATGAGGTCTCAAGTTCAATCCCTAGCATCCCATATGCCAGAGTGATGATCTGGTTCATCTGTTCTCTCTTATGCTCTCTCTCCTGCCCCACCCTCCACCACCCGCCTACACACCCCTACCCCGTCCCCTCTTCCTCTCAAACAGGAAACTTCTAGGTAATGGTACACCTGGTGGTGCACACACAGCACAAGCCCCTGCCCCCATCTGTGGAGGAGGGGGAGCTTCAGAAGCTGTTTAGCAGAGCTACAGGCATCTCTCTCCCTTTTCTCTCTCTCCCTCTTTCTTTCTTTTTTTTTTTTACCAGAGCACTGTTCAGCTCTGGCTTATGGTGGCGGAGGGATTGAACCTGGGACTTTGGAACCTCAGGCATGAGAGTCTGCTGGCATAACCATTATGCTATCTACCCTCCACCCTCTTTTTTTTCTTTTTTTGCCTCCAGGGTTATTGCTGGGGCTCAGTGCCTATACTACAAACCCACTCCTTTCCCATTTTTGTTGCCCTTGTTATTATTGTTATTGCTGTTGTTGTGGTTGGATAAGACAGAGAGAAATGGAGAGCAGAGGAAGACTGGAGAAAAGAAAGACACCTGCAGACCTGCTTCACTGCTTGTGAAGCGACCCCTGCAGGTGGGAGGTGGGAAGCTGGAGGCTTGAACCTGAATCCTTATACCATCCCTGAGCTTCACGCCATGTGCACTTACTGCCCTCCCCGTGTCTCCCTCTCCCTATCACCCTCCTTCCCTCTTGATTTTTGTCTCTATCAAAATAAATCTAACCATTTATGTCTACTAGTTACAAAACACACCAGTCACAGTCACAGTCACCAAGTTCTAAAACTTCTCAGAAATTAGAACATAAAATCATTTTACACTTACCATTTATTGGAGCCAAAAATTCTAGGTGCGAGAATGGGAACAAGGTAGTCAGCCAAGCACAAAACCATAACAAAACAGGAAACCCCAGACAGAACAGATGGGTCTAGATAGTAGATAGTCCTGGTTTAAAAAAAAAAAAGAAGTTTAGAAAATCACAGCCATTGTTATTCCTAATTGAAGATAAATTTAACTATTTATTATTTAGTCTACTGGTTCTCAAAGATGTTACTGATTCTTCTCATTTTAATTTCTCATAATTTTCCAGAAGGCCATTACATGATGATGACATCAAAGCTGTAATAGTTCATGTAAATATCAAGAGACTGAAGCTCTTTGGGATGCTCAATACTGTTTTAAAAAGTGGAAAGGCCCTAGAGCCAAAAAGCTGAAGTCACAGATTGATTGATTCAACTGCACTAGGCTCCCCAAGTTTTTGTTTTTTTTTTTTCACCTCCAGGGTTATTGCTGGGGCTCAGTGCCTGCACTACAAATCCACTGCTCCTGGAGGCCATTTTTCTCCTTTTGTTGCCCTTGTTTATTTGTTTATCGTTATTGTGGTTATTACTGTTGTTAATGGATAGGACAGAGAGAAATAGAGAGAGGAGGAGAAGACAGAGAGGGGGAAAGAAAGACAGACACCTGTAGACCTGCATCACTGCTTGTGAAGCGATCCTCCCGCAGATGAGGAACCCGGGGCTCGAACCGGGATCCCTACACCGGTCCTTGTGCCATGTGCGTTAAGCTTAACCCGCTGCACCACCACCCGGCCCCATGGCTCCTAAGTTTACAGAACTACCACAAATCCTGAAAACTGGGCAAACTACTTTAAGTTAAGGCAGATTATTAATTACAAGACTTCAGAAACTTCCATAAATGGAGGCTGTGTATCACCCAATCCCTTATTAAAAAGCAGCACAATCCAGAGTAATTTAATAGCTCACTTACACAAACACCAGAGAAACCACACCCGCGATGGCAGGTGGGAACCAGGCTCTTTCCCATCGGAGGACTTTATCGGCCATCAGCATCACTTCGCCCCATCCTTGCAGCTGCTCTTCCAGACTTGCAGTCTCTGCAGCCTACATGTAATCAGCATTTAAAAGAATCTTTTCACTATTCTCAAGAGTTTTGTGGTTCAGAGAGAATTTAATTCTTCCCGGATTTCAAGTTTGTCAAATTACCTTTTTGTTAGTGGGGGTGATGGGAAGGGGCAGGGCACATCAAATTCAAGCTTCCTTCATCCATGTGGGCTATTTTGTTGGCCCTGTTAAATAACTTGCTAACTAAAACGCTATCCATTTTTTCCCGTTACCCTTGTTTTTCATTGTTGTTGTAGTTATTGTTGTTGTTATTGATGTCGTTGTTGTATAAGACAGAGAAATGGAGAGAGGCGGGGAAGACAGAGAGGGAGAAAGATAGACACCTGCAGACCTGCTTCACTGCCTGTGAAGTGACTCCCCTACAGGTAGGGAGCTGGGGGCCTCAACGGGGATCCTTCCTCCGGTCCCTGTGCTTTGCGCCACATGCGCTTAACCCTCTGCACTACTGCCCGACTCCCCCTTTTTTTGTGCCTCCAGGATTATTGCTGGGGCTTGGGGCCTGCACTATGAATCCAGTGCTCCTGGAGGCCATCTTCTTTTTCTCCCCCCATTGTTGTTGTTATTGTTCTTGTGGGATAGGACAGAGAGAAATTGAGAGAGGAGAGGAAGACAGAGAGGGGGAGAGAAAGGTAAGACACCTGCAGACCTGCTTCACCGCTCGCAAACTGAACTCCTTGCAAGTGGGGAGCGGGGGCCACGGACTGGTATCCTTGCTCCCATCCTGTAGCTTCGTACTTACCTGGTGTGCCCCACCACCTGGCCCAAAAACACTATTATTATTTTTGATTTTATTATTATTTTTGCCTCCAGGGTTATTGCTGGGGCTTGGTGCCTGCACTATGACTCCACTGCTCCTGGAGGCTATTTTTTCCTTTTCGTTGCCCTTGTCGTGGTTATTATTGTTGTTATTGCTGTCATTATTGTTGGATAGGGCAGAAAGAAATGGAGAGAGATGGGGAAGACAGAGAGGGGAACAGAAAGATAAGACACCTGCAGACCTGCGTCACCTGGTGAAGCAACCCCCCTGTAGGTGGGGAGCCAGGGGCTTGAACTGGGATCCTTACGCTGGTCCTTGAGCTTTGCGCTATGTGCGCTTAACCTGCTGTGCTACCACCCAACCCCCAGACATTATCTTTTTTTAAAAAAATAATGTATTTATGTATTATTTACTGGATAAAGACAGATCAAAAGGGAAGGGGGAGGTAGGGAAGGGAGAAAGACCTGCAGCACTGCTTCACCACTTGTGAAGCTTCCCTGCTGCAGATGAGGACCAGGGACTTAAACCTCGGTCCTTGGTCCTTGTACATGCCAAAACAGTATCTTAAACAAGTTGATTCCAGAAAAACTATGGTGGTACCAGAGGCAGAAATCTATCATTTACTGAGCAGCTTTCAGGTCCAAGCACTGGGTTACTCTTCCCATATGTGATATATTGATAATATAATCCTTACACATACACCTGAAAAAAGGAGATTAAAGGGGACTTATAATGGTCACCTAATTTTCTCAAATCTATGCACTCAGTGGTAGCGCCCAGTGTTTATAAACTAGGTCATCTGAAGTTCATTTCTGTCAGGTGATGAGAATTGATCTGTTTTGTCACTTCATTGACTTAAACCCCAACTCTAAGTCCACTAGGCAAGGCTCCCACTTGGTTTCCAAAGTAGTTATTTGTGTAATGGAATCACAGATGCTTATATCATTTGCAAATTAAGGGAAACTGCATTTACCAAATTACTCCAAGCATCTCAAGTCCAATATATCTTCTTAATATAGTACTGCTTATATTTACCAGGGTATTTTAGTTAGACTTCAAATTTCTCAGTGATGTGACAAAGTGGACATCATGGATGAGATAATGTAGCAAAGAGCCCTCAAATCAATTCAGTAGAGGAAAAAAAGATTCGAACAAGTAGCTCGAGTACCCCTATAAATACTATCATGGGGGAAATACACAAATGCCACAGAGATGACCTCAATATTTCTGACTTTATACATCAGGATTAATATAACCAGGTAACAGCTTACTATGTGACAGAAACACTGCTAAGTATTTTACATCCTATACTTTACTCAACAAACTAAAAGGCAAGTATTATAACTATCCTCAATTTGCAGATAAAGATACCGGGTTGCAGAGGATAAGAGATTTGAATCCAGGAAACCCAAAACCAAAGGCCTTGCTATCAGATCTACTTCTGGAAGGAGTAGTTGAGCTCTAGGCCAGAACTCGTCATTTGAACAGCTGTGTGAACGTGAGAAACTTTTTTTGTGCCTTATTCAATCCTTCCCACCCACCCCCACCAGGTTTATCACTGGGTTTTGTATAATAAGTACCGCGGGCTAACCGATTGCACCACTGGAGCTCCTATCACTGGGTTTTGATAACTATATAATTTCTCCTCTCCTGGCGGCCATTGCTTTCTTCCTTTTTCTTTCCCCTTTTCTATTTTGATAGATAGTGAGGGAGAGGAGGAGGGGGAGGGGGAGGGAGAACAAACACCTGTAGTAAAGTTTCTTCAACCCTAGTGAAGCTTCCCTCTGCAGGTGGGAACCAGGAGGTTGAATCTGGGTCCTCACTCATAGTAAACGGGGGTGGGGAAGAGAGAGAGGGAGGGAGAGAGACTACTATGCAAAGTACAGTAGCGTATGTGTGTGTTTTGTTTTTAAAGGGGCAGGTCATGTATTCCTAAAAATCAACGCAAGGTGAAATCAAGCACAATCAAAACGGACCTGCAAAGTCATTGAATTCATTGTGGACGAAAGCAAAGGTCAAAGCCCAAATGTCAAAAAAAAAAAAACCCAAAACACTTTGTGCTGAGATTAAATAAAAAAAAACAAAACTACAATTCATTGTGGCTAGGTGGTTCGCATTTCTCTGTGAAAGAGCATGGGGGGGGGGAATGAGCCTATTTTCTCTCTTGTTTTTGTCTAGATAGTGCCGTTCAATCTGTCACGAGGTAGCTGTGTCCGCCTGCCACGACCTCACCGCAGAGCCTTCGGGTCCCTGCTTCTTCTGAAGACCGTCCAGTGACCACCGTCACGCCCCAATTTACAAATCCCAGGCAAAACAGGCGAACCCCCTCCCCGCCATTGTCGTCCATCTGGTCCCACCCCCCTACCCCGATTCCAGGCTGAGCCAGGAAGAACGAAAGGGCACCCGGGTTAAAAATCAACGAGGAGTAGGGCCGAAAGCGCTCTGGCCCAGGCTGCACCCCAAGCTTCCGTCACAGCCCCCCTTTTCTTCCACTTCCCCCTCAACGCCCAGTCGCGGGGACTTATCACGCGCCCCGATCGCCCAGACGCCAACCTTCTTCTGGGGGTGTTAGAGAGCCACACACCTAGTGACTGCCACGAAGGAGCAGCCCAAGCAGTCCCCCCCCCGGGGGCAAGGTACCGGGCGAGGGAGGGTCGGATCCGTGACAATACGAGCGAGAGGCCGCAGCGCCATCCCACTGAGCCCTTCTGAGCAAAGAGGCCCAGTTTGCTTCCCCCGGGGAAAGGCGCCAGGACTCACCAGCAGGTTGGTGCTGCGATTATCTCCCTCCGCCATCGTGTCTCGTCCAGATACAAGGACACACCCCACTGAGACGCAGAGCGACCCCAGTTTCGGTAAGGAGGCGCAAGCCGCTTAAATAGGTCGGTCGCCCTTCCCGTCAGCCCCCGCGAAGCCCGCTCTTCATTGGACAGCTCGAGCACAAACTTCAGGGAAGCTGGACCAATCGCTGCCCAGCGCATGGCTTGAAATCGGGGTCAAAGGAGAAACAGGCTGTCGAGTTGAGGGGGGCAGAGTCACAGGATGACCAATCAACAACCAGGAGTAGCCCAGGCCTTACGGGAGCTGTTGAACCGCCTTGGACCTGGTGTGGCCTGGCTGTCCCCATGTCAGGCCTTCAGGGCTCTCTCTGCCAGACTCAAGAGCCTCTCTGGAAAATTAATTTCTTGAAGAAATAGCCGTGCCATGTCTGGAGAACCGACCTGACCTTTAATCCCTCCCGTAGTTGAGCCCAGAGCTGTGACTTGAAGACTCGTGACACTTTGAGGATCAGTGAAAAGAGCCATTTATGTAGCTGTTCTGCATTTTTTTCCCTTTTCAACCCATTAAGAGTAAAGCCTTAGCTAAAGGGTGGGGGAAGCAGGCACAGTTTGAGAACGTGAGAAATTGAAGTTGGCTTAGTTTACCTTGGGATTTCAGGGGAATTTTTGTGGGTTTCAGTTACTTGTTAAACACCTAAAAGGGTGCAGGTTTTGGCAGAACCGGCTTTAAAAATAATTTAAGACTTACTTTCATGAGACAGACGAGTAGCCAGCGCACTGCTGCTCTGGCATATGGTGGTGCTGCTTGGTCATCAAGCATTCAAGTCTGGTGCACTACTGCTATACAAATCAGTACAGCCCCTAAATTACTTTAAGAGGTTATGCTTTTTTTTTTTTTTTTTTTTAATTAATGAGAAAGATAGGAGAATAAGAACCAGACCTCACTCTGGTACACGTGCTGCTGGGGATTCAACTCGGGACCTCATGTTTCAGAGTTCAGTGCTTTATCCATTGGACCACCTTCCGATCATGGTTATACCTTTCCATAAGCAATGACTACCCAATTTTGGAGCCAGGGCTAGGCTGAGAAAATTTTTTCTCTCTCCAGTATTGCAAAATGCATTAACAAGTGCTTCGCTATTGTTCAATACAAACAAAATCATACCAAATCTTGGTCTTATTTGTTGCAGGAAAAGCTCTAGGGTTTTTCTGTTTGTTTTGTGGGGTGGGTGGGTATTTGACAGGACTGAGAAACTGAGAGGGCAGGAAGGCACCTGCAGTACTGCTTCACAGCCATGACGAAGGGTCTTTGATCATTGTGTTTAACCAGGTGTGACACCATCTGCCCCCCAAATTATCAGTTATAATTTCCAGCCTTGTATCCTTTTGATTAGCCCCCCCCCAAAAAAAAAAAAATCACCAGGGCTTAAGTGAAACTCCAGCCCAACTTTCTCAGTAAAGAGTGAAACTGAAACCACAGCAGAGAAGCGTCCTCCCTGTGGTAGGGGAGTCTGGGACTTGAACAGGGGTTACAAATATGGTGCACTCATCCAGTAGAGCAATCTCACAGGTCTGTCATCAACACTTTTGTTTCAAAAGTATCATCTAACGTAACTACCAGGTTTTTCTTGAATTCAGAGAAGGCATACAGAAATGTGAGAATGTGATTAAGCACTTTCTTCCTATACACTGTTCCTGTGCGATAAAAGTATTGTGAAATTCATAAACTGGCCATGAATGCTTGGGGGCCGCATCTGGACCACACAGACACTTGGTGAGGAGGGGCAGGCAGTGGTGCACCATGTTAAGTGCACATATCACCATGTTCTAGGACCTGGGTTCAAGCCCTCCTCACATGCAGGGAGAACACTTCATGAGCAGTGAAGCGGGTCTACAGGTGTTTATCCCCCCCCCCCAATTTCTGTCCTGTAAAATAAATTTTAAATAGTCCCATTCTACACAACTTTGGAGAAAGGTCTATTGTAGGCAAGGTCTATCCTCGGCTCTTGGAAGGTATTCACCTTTTTAACCGGAGTTGCTTAGACGTGGTTTATGGTCATGCCCAGGATTGAATGTGTGCTCTCTAGTGCCTCAGGCATGAAAGTCTATTGTAGTGACGTAGGTGTTATCTCCCCAGACCTCCACTGGGTGACTGAAGTTTGTGGACCAGGTCTACCCCCAATTTCTTTTTAAAAATTTTCAAATAAATAGTAGTCACATAATTGCCATGTTAATGCAAATATGCATGTTAAGTGTGTTTTCCAAAAGATGCATTCTGGACATTTTCAGGAAGCTGGTGTGATTTATTCAACTTTTAATTGTAAATACAATCAAAATTATATCCATCAGGAAGCATTACAACCTTTTTTTTTTTAAAACAGAGAAGCCACTTTATACAAGGTACTAGGACAAGGAAGATTCAGTTCAATTTGCTCTTATAATTAGGGTAAATTAACAAGTGAAATATGATGTCATTGCCACTGACATTACAGATGGAAATACAAGGGAAATTCAAACCAGAAAGATACTGAACACAGATTTTTGAATAGGTGCTGGAACTTGGAACTGCCAGAAAAAAAGCAAGAAAGACAAAACAGCCTGTTTTAAAGGGAGAACATTCTACAGAGTAACATGCAGTTCCTTGAGTTTACCATCTTGGAATGTTTAGCTAGTTGAATGCCATTTTTTCATTAGCACGACAGCTTTTCCCAGTTTTCAATCCAGTTCCTCAAAGAAAGCATGAGACTCTTAAGTGGTTCATGGTGTACAACAAACCTTTGATGCTCATTTGCTCTTTCGTAAACAAGGTTGATGAAAATGGTTATCCAGGCCAAGAAAGCAGAAAAAGTACAAGCCCTAAGGGTTTATAACACACTGAATGTCCCCTACCTACCTCAATGTTAAGGGGTTTTATAATGTTAGTGTCTTCCCTACTGAAGCCTTTTTAATACAACTCAAATACTGAAAACAAGTTCTATTTTAAGTAGTGACCCTAGCATTAACATATGCTGTTTCTTCAATTTTAGATAGGGATTCTAACTCGAAATTACTGGCATTTTACAAGCTCAACAAATTATAGAATGGAAGTTCATTGGTTTTCATCGTCATCGGATTTTGTGGACAGGACACATAAATGTGTTAACGGTAAAACATTGATTTTGATGTATATAAACGTAACAGGATTTTGCAGGCGCTTCAGTATGAAAAGAACTGGGAGAAAAGAAGAACCAGCTCCTTTGATTTTAGTACAGCCACGGCAAGTGAGCCCCCAGAGGGATTACAAATATGTGGGGGAAAATAGGCTCGGAAGACTTTTCATTTTGAAGTACTGCCTATTTATACCCCCGATTTAAAAGGACCGAAGATTGCACATCAACTCATATTTGGCTGTACTTGCATTGCCCTGCTCGGCATTTTTTAAATGGCTCTTTCCTTAAATTTCACACATCAGAACAACCACAATTAAAAAACAATGCAGATAACACCAAACACTAGACAATATTAAGAAAATGGCAAAGTTTAGGTGAGGATAGAAGTGATGGAAGTTTTTCTTTATGTATAACAAACCTTCCCCCTGAACCTGGGGTTTGGGCAATATATTTAGGGAAGCAGATCAAGAGCGTGATTATCAGTTTTCACACAGAAATCTCACAAATCTGAAAAACTGTTTACCACAAGCATAAGACACAAAAGAAAATAATCATCCAGCAAACTCAATAATTTATGACCAGAAATGATACTGTATGATGTACCGAAGAAAGAGTTCCATGAACAAGCCTGCGATGCTTTGTAAAGAAGGCGACTAAAATTCAGACAATTCTAGCAAATTAAAGACAACACTTAAGGTACATTTCAATGTCCATGAGTACTCTAAATAAAAGGTTGTTTGTAGGTCATTCTGTACTCAATAAATCTTAAAAGAAAATAAAGGAGCAGATTCCGTGGTTTTCCACAGGTATGTGATTAAAAAAAAAAAAAAAAAAAGCATGACTTCCCAGTTACAGCACTCTACATTTTACATTATTTTACAAGATAATCCCCAAAATGCAGCCATCTTCTGTTCTATCAACTGGATCTTGTAACACTAATAAACTTTCTGTTGAGGTCTATAACAATAGTTCAAAACCACAAGGCCACTTGCCAAATCACTTTCCAGACAAAACTAAACTATAAAGAATGGGGTTTTACTGTCCAGAATGCAGCAGAGAGCAAGCTTTGAAGTCACCTGTTATTCATTATTTGCCCAGAAACCAAATATGCATATGCCACACTATTCTGAGGAACCATTTGAAAAGAAAAGCAATGGATAATTTACCAGAGGCACATGTTCTTTTATGTACAGCTGCCTTGTTTTTGCTTAGATAAGGTGCCAGGTACCACTGAAGCCTGAAATTCATAGGCAATAAAATTTACCCATATATCTTCTTTACCAAAAGAGGAAGAGATATTGAATACCACCTACAGGGACAATCTAGTGTGAACTGGTTTTATCATTGTGGTAAAAGTTTTCCCCTGTGATCTGGGAAGTGGTGCAGTGGATAAAGCACTGGACTCTCAAGCATGAGGTCCTGAGATCAATTCCTGGCGGCACATGTACCAGAGTGATGTCTGGTTCTTTCTCTCTTATCTTTCTCATCAATCAATAACTAAAATATTTTTTAAAAAAAGTTTTCCCCTGTGACAAAAGAATGTTGCTGAAAAGACTGCTTTTGAGAATGCAGAAGTAATCAAGTGATGAATGTAATGGTTCCCAAAACTTCTTTAAGAAATAAAGCAGAGTGCAAAACAATGTGGCATTATTATTCTAGCTAGGTTGTTTTGATTGTGAAACTAAGGCTTCAAATGAAGAAAATAAAATTTGATGCATAAAGTTCCTTAACTTGGTTTTAGACATATCAGTATTAAAAAATTCCACCTTTTTAAAAATACTTCGTGTTTAAAAAGCACTGATACTGACTGAAATGCATTCTCCCTTAAAGATAACGGATTAATGTGGCAATGGGAGATGGGGGGGAAAAAAAAAAAAGGCAGGGCTATGTGAATTTTTCCCCTTCATACCTGTTAGGTTTACCGGGGACAAGTAACTGGTAATCAGAAAGCAATCACAACTCTAGCCTTCAAAGTGGAGGAAAAACATAATCAAGATTTTACTTGGGATTTGCTGCGTGATTTTAAAGAATCCTTGTCTGCAATTTTGTTTGGATCCACATTTGAACAGTTAAGTATAATGCAATGCTGATTTAAAGGGAACTCTGATCATGAATAAATACACTAAAATGTACTACTGAACAGCAAACTATTAAAACTGTGCAAAAAGTAAAGTACTCAAAGATTAATAAAAGAACCTCACAAAAAATGTTAGTGATTCTTAACTTTCTGCTGATGGTTCATGTTCTTGTACTAAAATGCCTGGCGAACTAAAACACTTATAAATAAAAAATATCAAGTGAGTAAACTGAATTAAAAAAACATTTCACTCTACCTCCACCAGAACATCACTTTATTGTTAATCTGTCATCAACAATGTAAAACTCTATAGGTACTCTATCCTGGTTTGTAAAAAGGTAAAAGATTACATTGGATTAGCTACTTTTTATGCAAGAAACTACAGCAATCACAGAAGAGGGGAAAATTTGACCTTCAAAAAATGCACACTAAGCAAAAGGAAGTGTACATTAAATCAAATGACTGTTAGATTCATTACTTTTGAATGCACAGTGACAATTCTGGAAACTGTACATGATAGAATCACAGAAATGACTTAAATAACCAGAATTATATTTTGTATTTGATCATCAGACCTTTAAACAATCCTTGAGTTTTTTGATGTTCTTGGTGGTTTTGGAGAAATTTCTGTTCCTTACTCCAAATACAAGTTGTTGATAGCACTGAGACAGAAAAAGAAATGTAAGGATTGAAATAAAAGTGAATTTGAAAGATGACTAATCTAGATCAGGTAAAAAGGGGGATGGATAGGGAGTGGAGAATTGGGTAGGAGGAAATGGGTTTTTATTTTTCCCTTCATTTCAGAAGTTCTTTCAATGTAGTGTATCTGTTACACCGCTCTCCATTTTCAGTCCATTTCTGAAATTCATGTCTCATAGCTTTTGTTGTGCTAACTGGTCAACCCAACCAGCTTTCTGCCAAGCAACAAGTGTTACACGAGAACCTGAATGCATCAAATCTTCCGTGGCTGTGGTTTCCTCTCGGCCCGTTTTCTGTTTCTGAGCGGGGTTTTTCCTGGAGTGTACACACAGGGTCAGGTGGAATGGAGTTCCAAGTCACTCTGTCCTCCGTGGCATCCCGATTTCTTTCTGCAGCTAACCTCCTGACACGTTTGCAGCTGTTCTGTGGCAGAAAGGCAATCTCCGTGTTCAGGCGGTGAGCTTTCTTTCTTCCACCCTTGACCTTGGGGTTGCAGGCCATGGTGTTGGGCGTATCCCTGAGTGCAGCTGTCCTGCAGGATTCACTTCCTAGTCACCGAGATTTCCTAGGTTTCCTCAGAGTAAGCCCCCAGTTGCATCACCACCGACTGTGGTGTGGCTTTGGATGCCTGAGGCTGAGTTGATTCTGGTGGATGTCTGACCTCACTTAACCAGACTCATCTACTGTCTTGCCATTCACACCCAGGCTGTCCAACCTTCATACAGCTGAGCCAAGTTATCTAGATTAGTTGCCTCCTTAATGACATAGTCAACCTGTAAATGTAGAAAGGATACTATTTAAAGTCATTTAAACTTGGAAAAGACATGACTCATTAAAGTTATATAAATTCGTTTCTCTCTTCCTCCGTCTGTCTCTCTTTTAACCAGAGCACTGCTCACCTCTGGCTTATGTTCATGCTAGGGACTGAACCTTTGGTATAAATTAAGTTCCTAATCATCCGAATTAACTACCAAAAGGATATACAGTGGTGGGAGTCGGGCAGTAGCTCAGCGTCTTAAGCGCACATGGCACAAAGCGCAAGGACTGGCCTTAAGGATCCTGGTTTGAGCCCCCAGCTCTCCACCTGCAGGGGAGTCGCTTCACAAGCAGTGAAGAAGGTCTGCAGGTGGCTTTCTCTCCACCTGTCTTCCCCTCCTCTCTCCATTCCTCTGTCCTATCCAACAACGACGACATCAACAACAACAATAACTACAAAAAAAAAACAATACACACACACAAACACACACACACAGTGGCTGAGGTAGAAAGAGATTAAATAATCTAGATGTCCCACCCTCCCACATAAAATTCCACAGATTAAAAGATGTGGGAAAGTCAAGATTTCTTTGAATCTTAATTAAAGTTGATGGATCAGACCCTATACCAAAAGCTGTGTGCAAAGAACACTATACTTACCCCACTTGTGTTGTCTATTACTTTTCTTTCATATAAAAACCAACAATTTATAGAAGAGGCAAATATGTTTGGAAAAGATTATCAGAGAGCTGAGTCAGAAAGTAATGAAAGCACAAATTTCATTAACCTACCCGAAAAACTTTCCAAGTAAAATATACTTGGAAGGGCCCAGGAGGTGGTGCAGTGGGTAGTCTTGGACTCTTTTAAGCATGCGGTCCAGACATACCATGTGCCACACTGATGTTCTGGTTCTCACACTCTCCAACAAGAAAAAAGAAAAAGAGAAAACGGAGAGAAGGGGGGGGGGGAGAAGAAAAAAAAAAAAAAAAAAAGCATGATTCAGAACACTATGTAGCAGGGCAGAGGGAACTAGCATAATGGTTATGCAAACAGACTCTCATGCTTGAGGCTCCAATGTGCCAGGTTCAATTCCCTCACACCACAAGCCAGAACTGAGCAGTGCTCTGGTTTAAAAAAAAATTTTTTTTTGTTCACACAGAACATTGTATAGCTTTTAACAAGCACAACAGAAAACAGGATATTTGATGTTAGATAAACTGATACTCAAAGGCAAAGAGAAAGAACAGTACTAAGAGGAAAGCATTAAATGGTGAATGTGACAATTCTAGAGCTGTATTACCCAAAATCTTCTGGATCCTTATAAAAAGATTTAATCCCTTAGTCTTGATCAACCAATAATGAAATGAATTAAGAGAATCTTTTTACTTTATAAAATTAAAATATGTACTTCAAGTTTTTTTTTTTTTTTTAAAATAAGAAAAAGTCACCTGTTCAGCAACTGACATCCTTCTATTTGGATCAACATCTCGGCCCTCTAGCTTGGCTTTCACTCTCTTCCACACACTGACTGCATATGAATTTCTCTCCTGCACAGCTATAAAGCAAAAGAAAGGACAGTAAGGCAAGCTATCCTTTTATACAATTACTTATGGCATTCTTGTTCTAATCAACTACCTTTTCCAGTTTTAGGGTCTCTGACAGCCTTTTTAGGACTACAAGCAACACTCTTGCCAGTTCCTGGAACAGTGCTTGGTGGAGTATCTGCTGATGTAGCAAGATTTTTCTGAATCAGCTTTTTAGCATTCTGTGACATGACATCAGGCTGAGTCTTCTGGCCAGTATTGCTCCGGACTGCTACAGAGAAAAAGAGTTGGTAGTTGAATTTATATATGTAAACATGCAAGAGGAACAAAGAGGAAGAAATAGGGTGGTGGTCTCCAAAATCCAGGTGGAGGAGATATAATGGTTATACAAACAGACTCTAATGTCTGAGGCGCTAAGGGCTCAGGTTCAAATCCCAATACCACCATCAGCTGAGCAGTGCTCTGGCAAAAAAAGAAAAAAAAAAAAAAGCTAACCAAACAACCAAACAAAAAATCACTTGCAAGCATACAACACTAAAAATGGAGGGGATGAGCTAGTGCTGTACCCAGTTGAGTGCACATTACCTAAATGCAGAAAGACCCCAGTTCAAGCACCCACCTCCCCACTGGCAGGCAGGTCACTTCACAAGTGATAAAGCGTATCTGCAGGGGTCTGTCTCTCTTCCTCTCTATCTCTCCCTCCTCTCTCAATTTCTCTCTGCCCTATCCAATAAAAACGAAAAACAGCAGCCAGGACAGTGGATACCTAGTGCTGGCACCAAGCCCCAGCAATAACCCTGGAGGTCCCCCGTACCAAAAAAAAAAAAAAAAAAAAAAAAAAAAGAAGTACCACTCCCAGGGGGCACTGATCCTTAATCCTACCCCCCTTTATTTGATAGGTCAGATAGAAGCCAAGAGGGAGAGAGACAGAGATACATCTGCAGATCTTATTCTTTGTATGTCTAGTCTAGTTTGCTCCCTGAAGGTGGGGAGTGGGGGCTCAAACTCAGATCCTCATGCATGATAGTATGTGCTCAACAAGGTGGAACACCCCTGACTCCCGACTAAATCACTTTTTTTTTTTTGAAAGGTAGTATTTGTTTAAGATTTTATTTATTAATGAGAAAGACAAAGAACTAGAAATCAGTACATGTGCTACTAGGGACTGAACTTGGGAACTCATGCTTGAGATGCCAATGCCACTACACTACCTCCCAGACCACACTGAGTCACTTTTTAAAGATTATTTAATGACAGGGAAATGATCAATTTTTTACTAATGGGTGGGGGAGTGGGACAGACAGAAGTTGCATTCACAAAAAGATCCTTATTTGTGTTTTTAAGTGTATGCATGTATACAGAAAAGTCAAATTCCCAGTGATTTCACAAGCACTAGTTTTTTTTTATTATAATTTTATAAATGAGAAATATAACCAAAGCATCACCGACACATGCAATGCCAGGGATCAAACTCGAGACCTCACACTTGTAAGTCCAATGCTTTAGTCATGAACCATTTCCCAGGGCTGCCACAAAAAGTATTTTAAAGTAAAAAATTGTTCAGTTTGACATAGAAAAAGTTTACAGCAAGGGGAGACAGCATAATGACTATGCAAAGAGACTTTGATACTTGAGGTTCCAAAATCCCAGGTTTAGTCCTTCATACCATCATAAGCCAGAGCTGAGCAGTGCTCTAGTAAAAAAAAAAAAAAAGAAAGAAAAAAAGAAAGGGAATGGGGGGGGAGAGTTACAGAAACTCTTTAAAAATATGATTCGGAGGGCTGGGTGGTGGTGCACCTGGTTGAACACACGTTACAATGCGTAAGGTCCCGGGTTTGAGACCCCAGTCCCCAATTGTAGGGGGAAAGCTTTGCAAGTGGTGAGGCAGTGTTGCAGGTGTCTGTCTCTCTTACTCTCTATCACCCCTTTCCCTCTCTATTTCTGGCTGTCTCTATCCAGATAAAGATAAAGATAATTAAAAAAAAAAAAGATTTAGAGCTGAGCTGTAGGACGTCTGACAAGAGTACACTTGTTACAATGTGCAAGACTTAGTTCCAAATCCCCACCTGTAAAGAACCTTCACAAGTGGTGATCTCTCCTATCTTCCCCTTCCCTCTCAATTTGTCTCTAACCAAAATAAAGTTTAAAAGTGTGGTGACTACAAGTATATCGCACATTTACAATTAAGCATTTTAGTACCTCAGCACTCACTATAGATTAAGATACAGGCCTTTTTGAAGCAGGGAATTCTTACCTGCAGCAAAGGATGGCTGATAAGTAGCAGATGACGTTGGACTAGAACATTCATTTGTTGCATCGGTGACTAAAGGTGATGCAAAACTCACTAAATTATTATAGATACTGAAATACAAAATAAAATGGCTTAATTACAAAATGTTCTACCAGATAACTACTTTCAATTTGATCAAACCTAAAAAAAGAAAACTATTCTTTTAAAACAAAACTTAATATACCAGATGTTCTGTTTATATTTTAAACTTTGCCCAGAAAGCATTCTTACCTCTGACTTTGTGTTTTTAGCTCTTTCAAGGTGGGAGTTATTTCTTGGAGCATTTCAACATGTTCTTGACTTCGAACCTGACCCATAGCTTGAACTAATGTAAACAGCACTGTCTGAATGTTGTCTTGCCATGATTTATATTCACCCAAGAACTGCCTAACACTATTTTCATAGGGAACATCTTCACCATCTGCCAGAGCAGCTTCTTCATCCTAAAATCGATACAATATCATTATTTTACTACTAATATTAATTGGAACATTTCACCCACATGATTCTACTGCTCTCAGTGGATTTATTTTGCTTCTTTCAAAAAAGTTCAGAGCAAGCCAGGAAGATTGCATAGTGGCTTATACAACAGATGCTCATGCCTGAGCTTCAGGGACCGCAGATTCGCTACCACGAGCCACGGCTGACTAAGAAAGAGAGGAGAGAGGAAGAGAAAAAAATAAATAAAATTTTCAGACGAGACCTAGGAAGGAACAATATCCCAACACCATGCTGCCACTCAAGGAGCGTCCCTTCTTGGTGCTACCAAACAGTCCCAGGGATATGAACTCAAGACATGATGGTCAAATGTGTGCTCTACAAGGTGAATTATTCCCACTCCCAATGGTCTCTTTTTTAAAGAGACATTACATACACCCTCCAAGCAAAAAACAAACACCAACTATGATTTACTGTTTTGTAATAATTACTGAGTCTTTTCTGGAGGCTCAATTTCATGACTAGCATTTCTGGAGATGGACTATACAAATATGGGATGGGGCTGGGGGTGGGGGAAGCAAAGTAGGAGAGAGGTTAAGTACCTAAATACTCTTCAGACTAAGTTAAAATTTCAGCTCCACTATAAGTTAGACAACTTTGAATGAAAAGATTTAAAAGTAAAGAAATACGGAGAAGGCGAGGTTAGAATGTTATATAGAGGGAGTCAGGCGATAGGTAGCACAGCGGGTTAATAAGCACAGGTGGTGCAAAGTGCAAGAACTACAGGTTCAAGCCCCGGCTCCCCACTTGCAGGGGTATCACTTCACAGGCAGTGAAGCAGGTCTGCAGGTATCTATCTTTCTCTTCTCCTCTCTTTCTTCCCTTCCTCTCTCCATTTCTCTCTGTCCTATGCAACAACAATGACAATAGCAACCGAAATAATAAAAAAATAAAGAGGGCAACAAAAGAGAATATTTTTTTAAAAGAATGTTATGTAGAAGCCCCCACACCTATGGACATCTAATCTTTGACAAAGGGGCTCAGACTATTAAATGGGGAAAGCAGAGTCTCTTCAACAAATGGTGTTGGAAACAATAGGTTGAAACATGCAGAAGAATGAAACTGAACCACTGTATTTCACCAAATACAAAAGTAAATTCCAAGTGGATCAAGGACTTGGATGTTAGACCACAAACTATCAGATACTTAGAAGAAAATATTGGCAGAACTCTTTTACGCATAAATTTTAAAGACATCTTCAATGAAAGGAATCCAATTACAAAGAAGACTAAGGCAAGTATAAACCTATGGGACTACATCAAATTAAAAAGCTTCTGTACAGCAAAAGAAACCACTACCCAAACCAAGAGACCCCTCAAA
Source organism: Erinaceus europaeus (assembly GCF_950295315.1). Classification (NCBI taxonomy): domain Eukaryota; kingdom Metazoa; phylum Chordata; class Mammalia; order Eulipotyphla; family Erinaceidae; genus Erinaceus; species Erinaceus europaeus. Next base: position 13,372,403 of record NC_080176.1, on the reverse strand, counting down.
GAATGGGAGATCTTTACATGCCATACATCAGACAAGAGTTTAACCCCATCCAAAAATGGGGGGAGGACGTGGACAGAATATTCACCACAGAAGAGATCCAAAAGGCTGAGAAACACATGAAAAAATGCTCCAAGTCTCTGATTGTCAGAGAAATGAAAAGAAAGACAACAATGAGATACCACTTCACTCCTGTGAGGATGTCATACATCAGAAAAGGTAACAGCACCAAATGCTGGAGAGGCTGTGGGGTCAAAGAAACCCTCCCACACTGCTGGTGGGAATGTCAATTGGTCCAACCTCTGTGGAGAACAGTCTGGAGAACTCTCAGAAGGCTAGAAATGGACCTACCCTATGATCCTGCAATTCCTCTCTTGGGGATATCTCCTAAGGAACCCAACATATGGATCCAAAAAGATCTGTGTACACATATGTTCTTGGCAGCACAATTTGTAATAGCTAAAACATGGAAGCAACCCAGGTGTCCAACAATAGATGAGTGGCTGAGCAAGTTGTGGTCTATATACACAATGGAATACTACTCAGCTGTAAAAAATGGTGACTTCACCATTTTCAGCCGATCTTGGATGGACCTTGAAAAATTCATGTTGAGTGAAATAAGTCAGAAACAGAAGGATAAATATGGGATGATCTCACTCTCAGGCAGAAGTTGAAAAACAAGATCAGAAAAGAAAACACAAGTAGAACCTGAACTGGAATTGGCGTATCACACCAAAGTAAAAGACTCTGGGGTGGGTGGGTGTGGAGGAGAATACAGATCCAAGAAGGATTCAGAGGACCTAGTGGGAGTTGTATTGTTATATGGGAAACTGGGGAATGTTATGCATGTACAAACTATTGTATTTACTGTTGAATGTAAAACATTAATTCCCCAATAAAAAAAAAAAGGAAAAAAATATATTAAAAAAAAGAATGTTATGTAGAAAACTGAGAAATGTTAATAAACATGTACCAACTAATGTATGTTACTGTCAACTGTAAACCATTAGTCACCCCCAATAAAGAAAAAAAAAATCCGGGGCCAGGTGGTGGTGCACTTAGTTGAGCACATATGGTACAATGTGCAAGAACCCAGGTTCAAGGCCCTGGTCCCCACCTGCAGGGGGAATCTTCACATTGGTGAAGCAGTGTTGCAGGCCAGTCTATCTCCCCCTTCCTCTCAATTTCTGGCTGTCTCTGTCCAATAAGTTAATAAAAAATAAAAAATCCAACAAATAATTAAATAAGGGGAAAATGCTCGGAAAGGTGGGCTAGTCATAGAGGTACCAAAATCCACAACAAACCTAACAATCCTGGTAGCAAATTATATACACAGACAGACGTGTATATATAGACAGAACTCTACCACAGGAGTAACTGACTTACAAACAAAACTGTGGCCTGAAATGTTTTTTGTTTATAAAATGTTTTCATTTTTTCTTTTTTAAAAACTCTTTTATCAAAATATATTTTAATTAATTAATTTTATCAGAGCACTGATCATCTCTGGCAGGGGATTGAACATGGAACTTCAGAGACTCAGGCATGACAGTCTGTTCACATAACCATTATGCTATCTACCCCACCCTCATTTTTCCATAAATAAAACTACTTATATTTTTAAAAAAGGGAAAAGTAAATGCCTGTTAATAGTATTAGTCCTACCTTAGCCATTGCTTTCAGAAGATGTTTAACATCTCCAAGTTGCCGGTTATGACCTGTTAGCACAGTCTTTATATTATCAACCAGATTCTGAATTGTTTCACAGACTGTTTCTATTTGTTGTTCTTTCTCTGTTTGAATTGCCCTCTGAGTAGACATATCCTGGGTCAATTGCTTGTGTGCTGATAAAAGCCATTCAGAGCTGCCAATAGGGTGTTCTAGACTAGTGTCCTAAACAGAACAAACATTAGTTTCATTTTAAGCATCAACTGTAGTAAAATTCTTTTCTTCGTTGTCATTATTATCAAAAGGTATTTGCAACCCAATATAACACAAAGAGAATCTCAGCTGCTGAGTCCTCAGTTTATTATTTATAAAATAGTACTTGATAACCAAATAAGCAATCTATGAAAAGTACTTGCTCACTAACAAGAGAAAGAACAATAGTTTCACTCTGACATGTGGTGGCAGGATTCATATTCAGCATGTCAGGCTTGCAAATACTGCATTCTACTGCCAGAGTAAGCTTTTTCAATTTTTCTGCATAATCAGACAGGAAATAAACACTATATCCTTTAAAACAGAACCTAATACACACAGTATGTGCTCAATAAATGTAAATATGTTCATTTTAAGGGTTTAATGTTATGCTTATCATTTCAGTCACCAAGGTTCTTTTTCATGTTTTCTTAAGAAAACTTATTAGACAACTGTCACGAGTACAATCTCTTATCTTTCTGAGATAGCTGTCTGCACACCACTTCTACCTATTTAAGACCATCTCCACCCCTGCACTAGGTCATCAATAGTCACTCAATCCTGTTCCCCCAAGTTGCCAAATTTCTTTACTTCCATTCAAGACTCACCACTCTCTGTAATAAACGAAGTTCTAAATCTGAGACTGAACTGTTAAACTGTGATGCAAATGAACACATTTGCTGACATCGTTTGATCAGTTCAAATAATGCAGCATCCAGGTTTAAGGCTTCTGCAGTCCTAGTTCGTAAACTTTCAAAATGAATGATATTACTGCAGAGGAAAGTGACCTGTGAAGAAGAGAAGTGGAATCACCACAACGAAGGAGGAAGACAATAAATTAGTAATGTTGAAAAAACTATTCATTTATAGAATTCAAGACCAGAAATTCACTCAGAAAATAATAATAATAATAATAATAATAAAACATACAAACGGCAGGGATAGATATCACAGTGGTTATGCAAAAAGACTCTCAAGTCTAAGACTCCAAAGTCCCAGATATAATCCCTCACACCACCATAAGCTAGAGAAGTGCTCTGGCAAAAAACAACAACAACAAAAAAGCAAAGCAGGATCTGACTGAATTTGGAGTAGGGCACCAAAGTAAAAACCCTGGGTTGAGGGTGAGGGTGGATGTTCAGCTTCACGGGGCAGAGTGGGGGGGTGGGGGTGGGACATAGTTTTATGGTGGTGGGAATGATGTTTATGTACACTCCTATCAATTTGTAGTCATATAAATCACTAATTAAAAAAGAAGGAAAGAACCAGACCATCTTTCTGGTATATGTGACACCAAGGATCAAAGTCGGAACATTACTTTTGAGAGTTCAATATTTTATTCAATGTATCACCTTTAAGGTCACATTAAGTATATTTTTAGGGCACTGTGACAGTATTGTAATTATGCTCTCTAAACACAAGCTGAGAATTTACAGATAAAATAGTGTAATACAAGGTTCAGGGAGTCGGGCTGTAGAGCAGCGGGTTAAGCACAGGTGGAGCAAAGTGCAAGGACCGGCTTAAGAATCCCAGTTTGAGCCCCCAGCTCCCCACCTGCAGGGGAGTCACTTCACAAGTGGTGAAGCAGGTCTGCAGGTGTCTTAATCTTCCTCTCCCCCTGTCTTCCCCTCCTCTCTCCATTGCTCTCTGTCCTATCCAACAACGACATCAATAATGACTGTAACAATAAAACAGCAAGGGCAACAAAAGGGAATATATATATATATATTTCAGTTACCAGCACCACCATAAACCAGAATTGAGCAGTACTTTTCAGGAAAAATAAGGTGGGGTGGTGGCGGGAGAGAGATAGCCCAGGAGGTTGCACAGTTGATTAAAGCCTAGGGACTTAAACCCTAGGTCCTGAATTTGACAAAGTGATGCTCTCATAATTTTATGCTAGGTTTATGGATCTCATTCCATTTTCCACCTGAATGAAAATGTACACGAAAGTCTTGTTTTGTTTTTGTTTATTCCTCTACCACAACAAACCTAATCTATAAGTTCTGAAAGAGCACAAAGTCATATGTCATTTTATTGTGAAGTGGAAATATTTAAATCTTAGGATCACCCTAGTTGCATGTAAAAAGAATCTTAGACTAATATAGGGTCACATTTTCATTTTCCAATAGAGCCTGAGTTAAGTTTACACTGACTTTTACATTTAATTTCCAAGTGATAACCACCTCAGGAAATAACTGGCTATGAATTCAGCCTAAGAAACATCCCTCAAGGCCTCTGGGCCCCTCTTTCCTATTCTGTGAACAGAAGGTAGGCCTACAAGCTATCCCTAACGGTCCCATATGTAGTACTCATTCAGTTATATAATCCCGTGGCTGAAAGCAAAGAGGGTGCACACAGGTCACAGTACCTGACTTGCTCTTTGGCTTTCTTTAAGGACAAGATTTCTTCTTTCAGCTATTGTTGCTTCAAAATCTTGCAGTACAGGTGCCAAAGCAGGGTTGGCACCACCTGCCCACTTGAGTCGCTGTTCGATACTTGCTTCAAGGGCTGCTAGTTTCTCCTACAAAAGGAGAATTTCAGTGACTCTTCCTGTCCAGTACTTTGTACAATACACAAAGTTTAAAAAATAAAAAGGCAAGCAAGACATAAAATTTAGAAAATACCTTTAATACCTCTTGAAATGAATCTTGATTTATTCTTTTTAGGCATAAAATTATTTTATAAAACCACTGTAACCCTCCCACCCCATAATGACTTTGAACTCTTTCACAAGCTTCATAATAATGATTTCTTCCGGGAGTCGGACGGTAGTGCAGCAGGTTAAGCGCACGTGGCACTAAGCGCAAGAATCCCGGTTCAAACCCCTGACTCCCCACCTGAAGGGGAGTCGCATCACAGGCGGTGGCGGTGAAGCAGGTCTGCAGGTGTCTATCTTTCTCTCCCCATCATTTCTCTCTGTTCTATCCAACAACAATGACATCAATAACAACAACAATAAAAACAAGGGCAGCAAAAAGGAAATAAATATTAAAAATAAATAAATACATAAAATAATGATTTCTTCCAATAGAAACTCTGTGTGTGTGTGTGTGGGGGGTGTGCCCCAGGTGGTGGTGCACTGGGTTAAGCATATACAGTATGAAGGGTAAGGACCTGTGTAAGGCTGCTTGTTCGAGCCCCTGGCTACTCAGCTGCGAGGGTGGGGTGGGCACTTCATAAGTGAAGTAGGTCTGCAGGTGGCTCTGTTCCACCCCACCCCCCTGCCCTATCCAAATATTCTATTTAAAAAATGGCCACAGGAATAGTGGATGAGTAGTGTAGGCACTGAGACCCAGCTATAACCCTGGAGGCAAAAAAAAAACAAAAAAAGTTGCCCTGCTGTCTGGGATGGGTAGTGTCATAACTGGTAGAATACATGCTCTACCCTGTGAACCTATGAATGAAAGCCAAGGTTCAAAACCCTATGTCCACCTTCATGAACAATGCTTTAGATGTCTCTTTCTGGAGAGAGGAGAGAGAAGAGGAGGGGGAGAGAGGGAGGGAGAGAAGCACCTGATTGAGCACACATGTTACAATGTGCAGGGACCCAGGTTCGAGCCCCCAGCCCCCATCTGCAGGAGAAAAGCTTCACAAATGGTGAAGCAGGTGTCTCTCACCCCTTTCCTTCTCAATTTCTGGCTATCCAATAAATAAAGATAATAATAAAAAATTTTGAGAGAGATTAGACAGATATGGATTTGGCTATCAATGATGAAGTTTTTACACAGCTACCAAGCTCCCATAACAGCCCTGGTAGCAATAAAATAAATAATTATTTATTCCCCATTGTTACCCTTGTTTTATTGTTGTAGTTATTGCTGTTGTTATTAATGTCATAGTTGTTGGATAGGACAGAGAGAAATGGAGAGAGGAGGGGAAGACAGAGAAGGAGAGAAGGAGAGACACAGCAGACCTGCTTCACCGCTTGTGAAGCGACTCCCCTGCAGGTGGGGAGCTGGGAGCTTGAACCGGGAACTTGCACTTAACCCACTGCACTACCGCCTGACTCCCCTTCAAGATAAGGAATGTATGCACATGGCTGAGAAGTCAAACACAGGCATGTAGATAAACTGAACAACAGATAATGGCAACCATAGTGGGTTATTCCTACAAGCATGACATGTAGGAAGGAGAAATGGGCTCAACATACCTGCACTGTTGCTATTGAGGTTTCAATCTGGCTCAGAGTATGGAGTTTCTTTTTCATGCTGGTTAGGATGGCGGACCGAGGGGGAGGTGTGACTGACATGGCTTGTGGTCTATTGATGAGGAGATCTTCATGTTGCCACTGTTCAAGGAAAAAAAAATGTTATAAAAGTCAGCACACAACAAAAAATTTAGGTGAACAAGGTAAAGACAGTGAACTAGAAGAG